>NC_139990.1:15145379-15380468 GCF_964263955.1 Coregonus lavaretus
TCTCTCTCTCTCTCTCTCTCTCTCTCTCTCTCTCTCTCTCTCTCTCTCTCTCACATATGGCTATATGTAGTGGTATAATGTGCAAATAGTTAAAGTACAAAAAGGAAAATAAATAAACATAAAAATAGGTTGTATTTACAATGGTATTTGTTCTTCACTGGTTGCCCTTTTCTTGTGGCAACAGGTCACAAATCTTGCTGCTGTAATTGCACACTGTGGTATTTCACCCAATAGATATGTGAGTTTATCCAAATTGGATTTGTTTTCGAATTCTTTGTGGGTCTGTGTAATCTGAGGGAAGTATGTGTCTCTAATATGGTCATTTACAGTTTTTCTCGATTGCTAAGACACATTTCTTGAAAGCTGCTCTCCTTTTCTCTTAACTGTGAACACAAAACCCAATTTTCAAGCTACATTCACAAAACCTCAGACTCTTCTTGCAAAACCAAACTTTCACCTCAAAACAGTTCAATCTGTGCTCAAAACTGAACTATGTTGTCAAATCGTGCCCCGAGTCAATCAAAATTAAAAACACTACTGAACAGTCACTAAACACTACGTAGAAAAATAGAAAACACAATGCTCAGGACATGAAGCTGGAGAAAGAAATGTTTATTGTTCACTGTAGGCTAAATGCATGTTGCAAAACAAAAAAAAACTGTGCATGTAGCACTTGTAAAAACAAACAGAAATCTTATGCGTTTGCCACTTGTGTACAGTAAGCCCATGTAAAAATAAAGTACAAAAATATACAAATAAGTGCATTACTCAGCCACAGCATCATGTCTCCGTACTGGGTCAGGCCACAGGACTTCATCCACATCACAGGCCACATTTTGTCTGGCCAGGCAACGGGGGAAAAAAACCCTGGCATGCCGTATCCAGGCTTGGCATGCCTCCACACCTATGTCACCACAGGCAAGTCCCATGGCTTGCAGGAGATTTACCCTGGTGTAAGGTTGGCGTTCATATACCTTCCACCGCCATGAGGAGAAGAATTCCTCAATGGGGTTTAGGAAAGGGGAGTACGGTGGAAAGCAAAGATTGATAAAACCTTGGTTCATATTGTACCACTCTCTAACCTGGAGGGCTCTGTGAAAACTCACATTGTCCCAAACAACAACATAGATGGGATGCTCATCCTGCTGCCCTAACAAAGCATCTCGCATGTGATTGAGGAAAATGAGGAGCTGGTGAGTGTTGTAGGGCCCCAGGTTGGCATGATGGTGGACAACCCCATGATTGCTGATGGCAGCACATAATGTGACATTGCCACCACGCTGCCCAGGAACACCAACAATGGCCCGATGGCCAATCACATTACGGCCTCTCCTTCTCCTTTTGGTGAGATTAAACCCAGCTTCATCCATGTAGATGTATTGATGGGGTCTTTCCATTGCATCCAGTTGAAAAACCCTCTGTAGAAATAGATATAGTTTTGTAAGTGATACGGAAAAAGTGATTTAGGCCACTACAGTAAATCACTACTTAGAGTAATCAACATTGAATGTGTCTGGATATATGCCAACCTGTACATACTGGAATCTTTGCTCTTTGACTCTGTCTGAGTTGCGATCAAAGGGCACTCTGTATAGCTGTTTCATGCGCAGTCTGTTGCGCTTGAGGACACGATCAACAGTAGAGAGGCTGACACTGTTGATACCCTCAAAATTTAAATGGTCCTCAATGATCTTCTGCTGAATTTCGCTCAGTTTAATGGCATTGTTCTCACGGACCATATCAACAATTAGGGTCTCTTGGTGTGGGGAGAACATACCTGTCCTCCCACCCCCATGTGGCAGTCTTTCAATTCTACAAAAAGAGAACATGGAGTTACAAAAAATATACATGGAATACTAGGCCTACAAACAGTTAGACCAACCCTCCATTACAATACTACAGTACATTGGTACAGTGATGTACTGAAACATATATTTACTTACAGTATACTGTGGTACAGTATATAGTATGTTATACAGTAATTGCTGTCAACATTTACATACTGTACTATAATGTCAAAAAAAGGTAATTACCTGTTCTCTTCTCTAAATCTTCGGATTATGGTGGACACAGTGAATCTACTGATGTTTGGTTGTACCCTTTGTCCAGCCTCCCTCATGCTCATACCATGGACAAGAACATGGTCAATCACAGTAGCTCTGATTTCATCAGATATTACTGTTCTTTGTCTTCGCTGACCACCTCGACCACCTCGACCACCTCGACCTCCTCTCACACGAACTCTTCCTCTCAGATTTCTATCCATTGTAGGGCCTCACAAACCAGTGCTCTCTGAACTGGCTTACTGTATATGTTCCCTCACATCATTAGCCACAAGTGTGATCAATTTTGAGTTGTTGTGTTCAAGTGGTGACACCTGTGCTCTAATTGTGTTTGACTTTTGTCACCTGTGCTCACCATTATGCAGCACGGGTGCATCACAATGAAAATGTGTTGGCAAGTTATGTCTAAACAGGTGAAAAGTGCTTATGGTTTTGCCAAAAGAGTGATTGATTCAATCAGTGGGTTCAGGCAACTGAGCATTTGGTTCAGACAATAGGGTTTAGTGTTCTAGCAATTGAGAAAAACTGTATTTGGCAGGAGATTAGGAAGTGCAGCTCAGTTTCCACCTTATTTTGTGGGCAGTGTGCACAAAGCCTGTCTTTTCTTGAGAGCCAGGTCTGCCTATGGTGGCCTTTCTCAATAGCAAGGCTATGCTCACTGAGTCTGTATATGCCAAATATTTCCTTAATTTTGGGTCAGTCACAGTGGTCAGGTTTCTGCCACTGTGTACTCTCTGTTTAGGGCCAAATAGCATTCTAGTTTGCTCTGTTTTTTAGTAAATTCTTTCCAATGTGTCAAGTAATTATCTTTTTGTTTTCTCATGGTTGGGTGTAATTGTGTTGCTGTCCTGGGGCTCTGTGGGGTCTGTTTGTGTTTGTGAACAGAGCCCCAGGACCAGCTTGCTTAGGGGACTCTTCTCCATGTTCATCTCTCTGTAGGTGATGGCTTTGTTATGGAAAGTTTGAGAATCGCTTTCTTTTAGGTGGTTGTAGAATTTAACGGCTCTTTTCTGGATTTGGATAATTAGCGGGTATCGGCCTAATTCTGCTTTGCATGCATTATTTGGTGATTTACATTGTACACAGAGGATATTTTTGTAGAATTCTGCATGCAGAGTCTCAATTTGGTGTTTGTCCCATTTTGTGAATTCTTGGTTGGTGAGCGGACCCCAGACCTCACAACCATAAAGGGCAATGGGTTCTATAACTGATTCAAGTATTTTTAGCCAGATCCTAATTGCTATGTCCAATTTTATGTTCCTTTTGATGGCATAGAAGGCCCTTCTTGCCTTGTCTCTCAGATCCTTCACAGCTTTGTGGAAGTTACCTGTGGCGCTGATGTTAGGGCCGAGATATGTATCGTTTTTTGTGTGCTCTAGGGCAACAGTGTCTAGATGGAATTTGTATTTGTGGAGGGAGGGGAGGAGAAGGAGGGAGGGGGGAGGGGTATTATTGTGCCAAACCCATCCCTCTCACACCACATGGTTGGGAGAGATAGGCAGGGAGAGAAAGAGATAGAGTGGAAGAGAGAGGGAAAAAGAGAGGGACAGTGACATAAAAAAAGAGAGAGCTCAGCCACCCATGAGTTATTCAAATTCTAATTAAGCTAGTGAATGAAGGCATGTTGGGCACGCAAGGAGAGGAGAGGAGAGGCTATTTTCCACCCTGAAACAACATTCATGGTCATACAGCACAATGGGCTTAGCCCCCGCCGGATAATTCCCTCTCTCTCTCTCTCTCTCTCTCAATTCAATTTCAATTTAAGGGCTTTATTGGCATTGAAAACGTATGTTAACATTGCCAAAGCAAGTGAAGTTAGTAAAAAAAAGTGAAATAAACAATAAATATTAACAGTAAACATTACACTCAGAAGTTCCAAAAGAATAAAGACATTTCAAATGTCATATTATGTCTATATACAGTGTTGTAACAATGTGCAAATAGTTAAAGTACAAATGGGAAAATAAATAAACAAATGTGGCTTGTATTTACAATGGTGTTTGTTCTTCACTGGTTGCCTTTTTCTTGTGGCAAAAGGTCACAAATCTTGCTGCTGTGATGGCACACTGTGGTATTTCACCCAGTAGATAAGGGAGTTCATCAAAATTGGGTTCGTTTTCAAAATATTTTTTACATTTATTTTGTGTTATTATTGTTGTAAAATATTTTTTTTAGGGGGTTGATCAGCTTTAATATTTCAGATAGATTGTAACTTCCATCAATGTAATTGTCAGCATCACTTCCAATCCCCCATATGTTTTTTTTCTCGCAAATATATACAGTGGGGAGAACAAGTATTTGATACACTGCCGATTTTGCAGGTTTTCCTACTTACAAAGCATGTAGAGGTCTGTAATTTTTTTATCATAGGTACACTTCAACTGTGAGAGACGGAATCTAAAACAAAAATCCAGAAAATCACATTGTATGATTTTTAAGTAATTAATTTGCATTTTATTGCATGACATAAGTATTTGATCACCTACCAACCAGTAAGAATTACGGCTCTCACAGACTTTTTTTATTTATTTTATTTCACCTTTATTTAACCAGGTAAGCCAGTTGAGAACAAGTTCTCATTTACAACTGCGACCTGGCCAAGATAAAGCAAAGCAGTGCGATAAAAACAACAACACAGAGTTACATATGGGGTAAAAAAAAAAAACATAAAGAAAATACAACAGAAAATATATATACAGTGTGTGCAAATGTAGCAAGTTATGGAGGTAAGGCAATAAATAGGCTATAGTGCAAAAAATTACCTGTTAGTTTTTCTTTAAGAAACCCTCCTGTTCTCCACTCATTACCTGTATTAACTGCACCTGTTTGAACTCGTTACCTGTATAAAAGACACCTGTCCACACACTCAATCAAACAGACTCCAACCTCTCCACAATGGCCAAGACCAGAGAGCTGTGTAAGGACATCAGGGATAAAATTGTAGACCTGCACAAGGCTGGGATGGGCTACAGGACAATAGGCAAGCAGCTTGGTGAGAAGGCAACAACTAATGGCGCAATTATAAGAAAATGGAAGAAGTTCAAGATCACGGTCAATCACCCTCGGTCTGGGGCTCCATACAAGATCTCACCTCGTGGGGCATCAATGATCATGAGGAAGGTGAGGGATCAGCCCAGAACTACACGGCATGACCTGGTCAATGACCTGAAGAGAGCTGGGACCACAGTCTCAAAGAAAACCATTAGTAACACACTACGCCGTCATGGATTAAAATCCTGCAGCGCACGCAAGGTCCCCCTGCTCAAGCCAGCGCATGTCCAGGCCCGTCTGAAGTTTGCCAATGACCATCTGGATGATCCAGAGGAGGAATGGGAGAAGGTCATGTGGTCTGATGAGACAAAAATAGAGCTTTTTGGTCTAAACTCCACTCGCCGTGTTTGGAGGAAGAAGAAGGATGAGTACAACCCCAAGAACACCATCCCAACCGTGAAGCATGGAGGTGGAAACATCATTCTTTGGGGATGCTTTTCTGCAAAGGGGACAGGACGACTGCACCGTATCGAGGGGAGGATGGATGGGGACATGTATCGCGAGATCTTGGCCAACAACCTCCTTCCCTCAGTAAGAGCATTGAAGATGGGTCGTGGCTGGGTCTTCCAGCATGACAACGACCCGAAACACACAGCCAGGGCAACTAAGGAGTGGCTCCGTAAGAAGCATCTCAAGGTCCTGGAGTGGCCTAGCCAGTCTCCAGACCTGAACCCAATAGAAAATCTTTGGAGGGAGCTGAAAGTCCGTATTGCCCAGCGACAGCCCCAAACCTGAAGGATCTGGAGAAGGTCTGTATGGAGGAGTGGGCCAAAATCCCTGCTGCAGTGTGTGCAAACCTGGTCAAGACCTACAGGAAACTTGTGATCTCTGTAATTGCAAACAAAGGTTTCTGTACCAAATATTAAGTTCTGCTTTTCAGATGTATCAAATACTTATGTCATGCAATAAAATGCAAATGAATTACTTAAAAATCATACAATGTGATTTTCTGGATTTTTCCGTCTCTCACAGTTGAAGTGTACCTATGATAAAAATTACAGACATCTACATGCTTCGTAAGTAGGAAAACCTGCAAAATCGGCAGTGTATCAAATACTTGTTCTCCCCACTGTATATATATATAAAAAAAAGTATTTAGTCAGCCACCAATTGTGCAAGTTCTCCCACTTAAAAAGATGAGAGAGGCCTGTAATTTTCAACATAGGTACACGTCAACTATGACAGACAAAATGAGAAGAGAAAAAATCCCGAAAATCACATTGTAGGATTTTTAATGAATTTATTTGCAAATTATGATGGAAAATAAGTATTTGGTCAATAACAAAAGTTTCTCAATACTTTGTTATATACCCTTTGTTGGCAATGACACAGGTCAAACGTTTTCTGTAAGTCTTCACAAGGTTTTCACACACTGTTGCTGGTATTTTGGCCCATTCCTCCATGCAGATCTCCTCTAGAGCAGTGATGTTTTGGGGCTGTCGCTGGGCAACACGGACTTTCAACTCCCTCCAAAGATTTTCTATGGGGTTCACATCTGGAGACTGGCTAGGCCACTCCAGGACCTTGAAATGCTTCTTACGATGCCACTCCTTCGTTGCCCGGGCGGTGTGTTTGGGATCATTGTCATGCTGAAAGACCCAGCCACGTTTCATCTTCAATGCCCTTGCTGATGGAAGGAGGTTTTCACTCAAAATCTCACGTTACATGGCCTCATTCATTCTTTCCCTTACACCGATCAGTCGTCCTGGTCCCTTTGCAGAAAAACAGCCCCATGATGTTTCCACCCCTAAGGTTCACAGTAGGTATGGTGTTCTTTGGATGCAACTCAGCATTCGTTGTCCTCCAAACACGACGAGTTGAGTTTTTACCAAAAAGTTCTATTTTGGTTTCATCTGACCATATGACATTCTCCCAATCCTCTTCTGGATCATCCAAATGCACTCTAGCAAACTTCAGACGGGCCTGGACATGTACTGGCTTAAGCAGGGGGACACGTCTGGCACTGCAGGATTTGAGTCCCTGGCGGCGTAGTGTGTTACTGATGGTAGGCTTTGTTACTTTGGTCCCAGCTCTCTGCAGATCATTCACTAGGCCCCCCCGTGTGGTTCTGGGATTTTTGCTCACCGTTCTTGTGATCATTTTGACCCCACGGGGTGAGATCTTTTATTTTTATTTAATTTTTTTTCGGGGGGATGGATCAGCTTAATATTGCAGATAGATTGTATCTTCTATCAATGTAATTGTCTGCATCACTTCCAATCCCCCATGTTTTTTTTATTTTTTATATATATATATTCCCCTTTATTACTTTTCAACCCCACCATCCTTTCCCTACTTGGAGTAAATTAGTGAACAACAACGCCCAGGCCTCTACTTCCGGTCTATACTTACTATCTACACCTTATGGACAGAGTTAATTTTACAATAATTCTATATCTATATATATATATATATATATATATACACACATATATATATATATATATATACATATTTATTTATTTTTTTGCTCCTGAACTTCTTCTACTCTCAACCTCTCCGATCATTTTCATGATGTCCATCCGGTTTGCTTCTAAATGCCATATCTTTCTAACTGTGCTCTTTCCCAAAAGCTCCCAACATACAACTTATATACTTATTATGGACACAGTATGCTTACATTATTAGCTATCTTTGTTATTATTTGTTGTTATTTGTTATTAGTCCCATCCTTCAACTCTATTCAATACCTCCCATCTATCTCTTAACACCATCCATATAGGATTTCTATTTGCCATATATATTTCAACCATACTGTGATGTTTTACAAAAGTTCTGAACCTTTCTATTCTCATTGCTTCTACAGATTGTGAATTAAAAATAAACATTTTTGCTAAAAGTATTATTATATTATTGATTGATTGACTATGACTTTTCAGATCACCCAGTAATGCTATCTGCAAGGTTAGTTCCAGGTAAATATTGCAATCCTTTAGCCATTCCTGGACCTGTGTCCAAAAACAAGCTACAAATGGACAGAACCAAAACAAATGATCTAATGATTCTATCTCTTCACAGCAAAATCTGCAGAGCTGGGAAGATTGTATCCCCCATATAAATAACATTCTATTGGTAGCAAGAATTTTATATAATAATTTAAATTGAAAGATTCTAATTTTTGAATCCGGTGTCGTTTTGCGTGTCAGTTCATAAACACTATGCCATGGGATCGGTACGTCAAAGATCTCTTCCCAACTATTTTGCAATCTATATGGGACTGCTGTCAATCCTTTGGTCCTTAAGTGAAACTGATATACTTTTTTATTTATCACAGTTTTCCTTAACCAATTATGTTCTTTAATGCAAGGCCGACAGACAAGTTCCTTACTTTCTCCCCCTTCAACTTTCCTCTTCCACTTTTGCGGTAAGGCTGCAATTATTTGGTTGTAATTTTGGGTAGAGCAGACATTTCCATATGTTTTTATTAGCTGCATGTGCGACATAACTCCACCAGTCCTACCGATGATATCATTTACGAAGATTATACCTTTTTTAAACATTCTGTCAATAAATAAAAGTTTATTGACAGAGGGAGATTATCAGTGGTCTTGTATGTCTTCCATTTCCTAATAATTGTTCCCACAGTTGATTTCTTCAAACCAAGCTGCTTACCTATTGCAGATTCAGTCTTCCCAGCCTGGTGCAGGTCTACAATTTTGTTTCTGGTGTCCTTTGACAGCTCTTTGGTCTTGGCCATAGTGGAGTTTGGAGTGTGACTGTTTGAGGTTGTGGACAGGTGTCTTTTATACTGATAACAAGTTCAAACAGGTGCCATTAATACAGGTAACTAGTGGAGGACAGAGGAGCCTCTTAAAGAAGAAGTTACAGGTCTGTGAGAGCCAGAAATCTTGCTTGTTTGTAGGTGACCAAATACTTATTTTCCACCATAATTTGCAAATAAATTCATAAAAAATCCTACAATGTGATTTTCTGGATTTTTCTTTCTCAATTTGTCTGTCATAGTTTACGTGTACCTATGATGAAAATTACAGGCCTCTCTCATCTTTTTAAGTGGGAGAACTTGCACAATTGGTGGCTGACTAAATACTTTTTTCCCCCACTGTATATACATACATCCATACACACACACATATCCTTTTTTCAATTATATTTCCCTTCATTGCTTTCCAACCCCACCACCCCTTCCCCAATTGGAGTAAACTAGTGAACAACAACGCTTAGGCCTCTACTTCCAGCCCATACATACTATATAAATTTTATGGACACAGTCAAATTCTACAATAATTATATTTTGTTTGTTTTTACTCCTGAATTTCCTCCGATCATTTTCATGATGACCATCTGTTTTCGAATTCTTTGTGGATCTGTGTAATCTGAGGGAAATATGTGTCTCTAATATGGTCATTTATTTGGCAGGAGATTAGGAAGTGCAGCTCACTTTCCACCTCATGTTGTGGGCAGTGTGCACATAGCCTGTCTTCTCTTGAGAGCCAGGTCTGCCTACGGCAACCTTTCTCAATAGCAAGGTTATGCTCACTGAGTCTGTACATACTCAAAGCTTTCCTTAAGTTTGGTTCAGTCACAGTGGTCATGTACAGTGCCTTGCAAAAGTATCCCCTTGGCGTTTTTCCTATTTTGTTGCATTACAACCTGTAATTTAAATGGATTTTATTTGGATTTCATGTAATGGACATACACAAAATAGACCAAATTGGTGAAGTGAAATGAAAAAAATAACTTGTTTCAAAAAATTCTAAAAAATGAATAACGGAAAAGTGAAGCCCCTAAATAAGATCTGGTGCAACCAATTACCATCAGAAGTCACATAATTAGTTAAATTAAGTCCTGTGTGCAATCTAACTGTCACATGATCTCAGTATATATACACCTGTTCTGAAAGGCCCCAGAGTCTGCAACACCACTAAGCAAGGGGCACCACCAAGCAAGCGGCACCATGAAGACCAAGGAGCTCTCCAAACAGGTCAGGGACAAAGTTGTGGAGAATTACAGATCAGGGTTGGGTTATAAAAAAATATCCAAAACGTTGAACATCCCACAGAGCACCATTTAAATCCATTATTAAAAAATTGAAAGAATATGGCACCACAACAAACCTGCCAAGAGAGGGCCGCCCACCAAAACTCACAGACCAGGCAAGGAGGGCATTAATCAGAGAGGCAACAAAGAGACCAAAGATAACCCTGAAGGAGCTGCAAAGCTCCACAGCAGAGATTGGAGTATCTGTCCATAGGACCACTTTAAGCTGTACACTCCACAGAGCTGGGCTTTACGGAAGAGTGGCCATAAAAAAGCCATTGCTTAAAGAAAAAAATAAGCAAACACGTTTGGTGTTCGCCAAAAGGCATGTGGGAGACTCCCCAAACATATGGAAGAAGGTACTCTGGTCAGCTGAGACTAAAACTGAGCTTTTTGGCCATCAAGGAAAACGTTATGTCTGGTGCAAACCCAACACCTCTCATCACCCCGAGAACACCATCCCCACAGTGAAGCATGGTGGTGGCAGCATCATGCTGTGGGGATGTTTTTCATCGGCAGGGACTGGGAAACTGCTCAGAATAGAAGGAATGATGGATGGCGCTAAATACAGGGAAATTTTTGAGGGAAACCTGTTTCAGTCTTCCAGAGATTTGAGACTGGGACGGAGGTTCACCTTCCAGCAGAACAATGACCCTAAGCAAACTGCTAAAGCAACACTCAAGTGGTTTAAGGGGAAACATTTAAATGTATTGGAATGGCCTAGTCAAAGCCCAGAACTCAATCCAATTGAGAATCTGTGGTATGACTTAAAGATTGCTGTACAACAGCGGAACCCAACCAACTTGAAGGAGCTGTAGCAGTTTTGCCTTGAAGAATGGGCAAAAATCCCAGTGGCTAGATGTGCCGAGCTTATAGAGACATACCCCAAGAGACTTGCAGCTGTAATTGCTGCAAAAGGTGGCTCTACAAAG
Organism: Coregonus lavaretus; assembly: GCF_964263955.1. Classification (NCBI taxonomy): domain Eukaryota; kingdom Metazoa; phylum Chordata; class Actinopteri; order Salmoniformes; family Salmonidae; genus Coregonus; species Coregonus lavaretus. Next base: position 15,156,424 of record NC_139990.1, read on the forward strand.
TATTGACTTTGGGCGGTTGAATAGTTATGCATGCTCAAGTTTTCTGTTTTTTTTTTCTTATTTCTTGTTTGTTTCACCCAAAAAAATATTTTGCATCTTCAAAGTGGTAGGCATGTTGTGTAAATCAAATGATACAAACCCCCAAAAATTATATTTTAATTCCAGGTTGTAAGGCAACAAAATAGGAAAAATGCCAAGGGGGGTGAATACTTTCGCAAGCCACTGTATTCTGCCACTCTCTACTCTCTGTTTAGGGCAAAATAGCATTCTAGTTTGCTCAGTTTTTTTGTTAATTCTTTCGAATGTGTCAAGTAATTCTCTTTTTGTTTTCTCATGATTTTGTTGGGTGTAATTGTGTTGTTGTCCTGGGGCTCTGTGGGGTCTGTTTGTGTTTGTGAACAGAGCCCCAGGACCAGTTCGCTTAGGGGACTCTTCTCCAAGTTCATCTCTCTGTAGGTGATGGCTTTGTTATGGAAGATTTTGGAATCACTTCCTTTTAAGTGGTTATAGAATTTTGATAATTAGCGGGTATCTGCCTAATTCTGCTCTGCATGCATTATTTGGTGTTTTACGTTGTACACTGAGGATATTTTTGCAGAATACTATACGCAGAGTCTCAATTTGGTGTTTGTCCCATTTTGTGAATTATTGGTTGGTGAGCGGACCCCAGACCACACAACCATAAAGGGCAATGGGTTCTATATCTGATTCAAGTATTTTTAGCCAGATCCTAATTGGTATGTCGAATGTTATGTTCCTTTTGATGGCATAGAAGGCCCTTCTTGCCTTGTCTCTCAGATCGTTCACAGCTTTGTGGAAGTTACCTGTGGCGCTGATGTTTAGGCAGAGATATGTACAGTCAAAACTGTTCGCTGCTCTGGCACCCCAATGGTGGAACAAGCTCCCTCACGACGCCAGGACAGCGGAATCACTCACCACCTTCCAGAGACACTTGAAACCCCACCTCTTTAAGGAATACCTGGGATAGGATAAAGTAATCCTTCTACCCCCCCTTACCCCACCCCACCCAAAAAAAAAACACATTGTAAAGTGCTTATCCCACTGGCTATAAGGTGAATGCACCAATTTGTAAGTCGCTCTGGATAAGAGCGTCTGCTAAATGAAGTAAATGTAAATGTAAATGTACAGTATAGTTTTTTGTGTGCTCTAGGGCAACGGTGTCTAGATGGAATTTGTATTTGTGGTCCTTGCAACTGGACCTTTTTTGGAACACCATTATTTTTTTCTTACTGAGATTTACTGTCAGGCCCCGGGTCTGACAGAATCTGTGCAGAAGATCTAGGTACTGCTGTAGGCCCTCCTTGGTTGATGACAGAAGCACCAGATCATCAGCAAACAGTAGACATTTGACTTCAGATTCTAGTAAGGTGAGGCTGGGTGCTGCAGACTGTTCTATTGCCCTCGCCAATTCGTTGATATATATGTTGAAGAGGGTGGGGCTTAAACTGCATCCCTGTCTCACCCCTTGGCCCTGTGGAAAGAAATGTGTGTGTTTTTGCCAATTTTAACCGCACACTTGTTGTTTTTGTACATGGATTTTATAATGTTGCATGTTTTTCCCCCAACCCCATCTCTCTCTCTTTCTGTCTCTCTCTCTCTCTCTCCTGCCTCCCTCTCTCTCCCTTGCACATGACTCTCGGCGGTGAGAGCGAGGTCCAGGACTGCGTTTGTGTGCATTCTGTTAAAAGGTCCTTGCTGGAGGAATAATCAATGATCAGAGATCCTCACTTTCTTGTTAGTACATTCAGTTTCCTGTTCAGGGTTTCTGCCCTCGTCCCTGAGCATCAGGGATGGACTGGTACCAGAAATTTAGCAGGGGTATTTCACACACAACGGACAATCTTCTTTCTGCAAAGCCTTCATTATTAGCCAAATAATGGACATTTTGCGCAAACCCTACATTTTGACAGGCACACTGGGCTAAAAATGGGCCAGCCCATCTGGCATTTGCCGTAACTGCCCTGTGGCCAGTCCACCGCTGCTGGGCATAAAAAAGAACAACTCAAGCACACTGGTAATCTAAATGCTTCCAACAATTTAATGGATCTTATTTACCAACATGTCGGTCAAACAACCTTCATCAGGGTGTTTTGTTACTGAACATGCCAACATCTCACATTCTGGAGGGAGATTATCATTGTATAAAGAATGTTACAGATAATCAATAAAGGATACCAGAGATATTCTGTCTCTTTGAAAGCCACTGCTTCTCCAGAGGGAGGAATGTCTAATCTACTCCTCAAAAGAATGCATGCATCCTGGGATAGCTGATTCCAATGGACCATGAAGAGTGTTGTCTATCTGTAAATAAATATTAATACTTTTTTATGTATTCATTGCTGATTTACAGTTGTAAATGCATGTAATATAATCATCTAAAAGTGATAATAATGTTGAGAACAGCGGCTAAGTAGCGTCTTTGTGTCCATGGAGTGACGGAGACTGTATCTGACAGCTTATTGAAGAACAGTCAAACAAACACACACACACTCTGACACCAGTGAACGGCAGCCATGTCATGGTAAGTGGACTGTCAGTACAGTCTCTCCTTTCTTCTTCTGCCCTCTAACTATATAGCCTACTGTCTGCCTCTTGACTGTCATCTGGTCATGGCACACAGGTCAGCTCAGCTCAGCTCAGACATACAACAGGTGGTCTATACATACTACAATCCATGGTAGAGGATAGAGGACCACTTGACTCAGGAGAGTCTATGGCCGCGTCCCAAATGGCATCCTATTCCCTATATAGTGCACTACTTTTGACCAGAGCCCTATGGGCCCTGGTATAAGGAAGTGCACTATATAGGCTATATGTTGTAATTTGGAGGGCAGTTTATATGTCTGTGATGGGATGGACAGTCACAAGGCTGTGGAGTCTGTGTACACACAATGTATGTTAAACCATGATCTACACCATCAGAGGTTATTTCAAGAACAGATGTGGTTTTTGTCCCCTTTCTTTCTCTCTTCTTTTGTGAGTGGGAATGTCCCCTGTGTTCCCTGAACTGATAACTAGAAACTATGAAACAGACACGGAACTGCCAGCTGCAGTGTCCTAATAAAGAAAACATATTTGGTTTTGGTTTTCAGTTCTCAGACCAAATGGAGAGTTTTGATTTCACAAGTGCCCTAGTGTTAGCATGTTGTTATTCAACAACAATTCTCTGTCCATGACTGCCGTTATGTATAGTCAGAAGGTTAGAATTACAAGAACGAACAAAGCCCCTCAGATCATGGCAGTGTCCCAAATGGCACTCTATTCCCTATTGAGTGCACTACTTTTGACCAGGGCCCATAGGGAATAAGGTACAATTTGGGACATATCCCAGGGCAATCTGGGAGGCACACTGCTAAGTTTCTCAATAGAGGTCTCCAGATTTGGTATGCATCTGCTATCTATTGTAGTAGATTACTATTTCTGACACTCAGATGGTGAGCAGCTTCAAGTTGTCTCATGGAATTCATTCTTCAATACAACTTGAATTCCTCCCTCCCCTCCTTGGAGGTTCTCTGGACAAATGTGTGGAATGAGAGAAATGTCAGCTGCCTCCTTGGGAAACGCAATAGAATAGAAATAACATGGCCTCGCAATGTATGTGAATGATCGGAATTTCCTATCTGTCTGGTCTGGTCTGGCCTAGTGTAGCATAGGGTAGCCTAGCGATACATATGAATGATAGGAATTGAATTCTGTACAATATGGTCACACAAAAGAATGCTCACGTCTGTATATTATCTACGACTGTGATATGTGGTTGTCTCACCTAGCTATCTTAAGATGAGTGCACTAACCGTAAGTAAGTCGCTCTGCATAAGAGCATCTGCTAAATTACTAAAATATAAACTGGAGGTTGGGGTCTATTTGGATGTCATTCTCTCTCTCTCTCTCTCTCTCTCTCTCTCTCTCTCTCTCTCTCTCTCTCTCTCTCTCTCTCTCTCTCTCTCTCTCTCTCTCTCTCTCTCTCTCTCTCTCTCTCTCTCTCTCTCTCTCTCTCTCTCTCTCTCTCTCTCTCTCTCTGTGCATCCAGCTGGGAGCCTGTGGAACACTACTCTTCTCTCTCTGTGATTATTGTGTTGTTATATCAGGGTGGAGGAAGGTGACAGGGGCAGACAGAGGAGGTAGAGGGAAACACAATAGACTGGCTGGCTGAGGTTGGCCTACGTCGTGTGTGTGGGTGCGTGCTTACTTGCATGCATCTGTGTGTGTATCGGTGTGAACTTGCATGCATGAGTGTGGGTGCATCCTACCCCCTCACTTGAATCCATCATATTGTTGTGATGGGGCTGTCCTGAGCAGTGTGCTGTTGTTGTAGACCCACTCTTAATCACTTCCCTATATTGTGTGTCCCTGCTGAAGGAATGGGATGGAGAAAGACAGCACTTCCTTTCAACGCAACACAACCGTCGCCTGGTGGCTTTCTGTTTAGGAGAAGTGTATTTTCTGAGGCAGCTGCTGGGGGTGTGTTGTGTACTGTATGGATGTGGTAGTGGTGAGGGAGGTTTAGTAACAGGAGAAGGAGGAGGAGAGGAGCGGTGAAACAGCCCAAGGGTGTTCGATTTGGAGAGAAGACAGACAACGAGATGGAGAGAGAGACAAAAAGGAGTAGAATGTAAAGAGGGAGAGGGGGAGAGAAGAGAGGGAGATGGAGAGAGAGGGAGGGGGAGAGGGGTGAGTGGTTTGAGAGTGGTGAGAGGTGTGAGAGGGGTGAGAGGGGGAGGGGGAGAGGGGTGAGAGGGGGAGAGGGGAAGAGGGGGAGAGGGGTGAGAGGGGGAGGGGGAGAGGGGAAGAGGGGGAGAGGGGTGAGAGGGGGAGGGGGAGAGGGGAAGAGGGGGAGAGGGGGTGAGAGGGGGAGGGGGAGAGGGGAAGAGGGGGAGAGGGGTGAGAGGGGTGAGATGCGAAGAGGGGTGAGAGGGGTGAGAGGGGGAGGGGGAGAGGGGTGAGAGGGGAGAGGGGAAGAGGGGGAGAGGGGTGAGAGGGGGAGGGGTGAGAGGGGGAGAGGGGTGAGAGGGGGAGAGGGGTGAGAGGGGGAGAGGGGAAGAGGGGGAGAGGGGTGAGAGGGGGAGGGGAGAGGGGAAGAGGGGGAGAGGGGTGAGAGGGGGAAGACACGGTCAATAACTTCAAATTCCTCTGCGTAATGGTCAAACCACACAGACACCGTGGTGAAGAAGGCACGACAGCGACTCGTCAACCTCAGGATGCTGAAGAAATTCGGGCCCTCACAGTGTTCTACAGGAGAACCATCAAGAGCATACTGTCGGGCTGCATCATAGCCTGGTACGGCAACTCCACGGCCGTGGACCGCAAGGTGCTTCAGAGGGTAAGACTCGCAGCCGAACGCACCACTGGGTGCATACTGCCTGCCCTCCAGGACAGATTCAGATTTCTTTTTCAGTGTTTAATAGTCACATGTACAGGGTTGCAGGTGTGATTGCAGGGTACCCCAATGGAAATGTATTTATTCATACTGCTACAGTTGTTATTATATAGAGCTATTTCTATTTCTATTGTTGTTGTTGTTTTATTACCACTTTCATTATTTTATTTAACTTAGTCCTGCATATTGGAGCTCGGAGCCTAAGATTTTCACTGTACCCTGCAAACACATCTGCAACCCTGTACATGTGAATCTGAATGTGAAAAGAGGGGGAGATGAAAACAGAGAGAAGCAGGAAGTTGTTTGAGGAAGACAGAGTTTAAATAGAGATAACAAAGAAGAGGACCAAATAGAAAGCTGCTTGTTGAACTGCTCTGTGGGTAGCGTCTTCACTCAATAACTGCCACTCAGCCTCTCTCTCTTTCTCTTTGTCTTTCCCCCTCTGTCTCTCTCTCTGTCATTATGTTTATCTCTCTCTCTTTCACACACACAAACACACCAAACACACAGATCATCGCCCGTTGCCTGCACGTCCTCACAGTAACGCTACCCTCACAGAAGCACGTGTGGCACACTCTCCATGAATCATTAACCATCTGCTGGCTGGGAGGAACAAGGGAGGGGAGGGGAGGAGAGAGAGACAGGGAGAGAGAAGATAGTAAAGAGAACAAAGTCTTCCTTTTGTTTGGCATGTCTTTGACACAAAACAAAGGCTCTGTTTCGTTGCCTGCAGGAGGACAGCACAGGGTGACTGGGAGGGAAGGGATGGAGGGACGGAGAAGGGGGAGAGAGGGAAAAAACTGCCTGCAGTCACTGAGGGACCTAGTCACTGAGGAAAGAGGGAGAGAGGGCAAGGTAAAGGGGGTATACCACTAGCAGTGCAGCCCGACAGTAAGCACATCCTTCCAGTGGATGCAGCTGCTCTCCTTGGCCTGGCCACTCGGTCCTTGCTATCCGGGATCCTTGGGACACCCAACGCTGACGTCACCCCATTGAAGTTGACATTTAAAATGGCTTTAAGGTAAGGTTTAAGGTTAGGGTCAGGTAAGGGTTATGGTTAGGGTAGGGGTTAAGGTTAGGGTTAGGGATTAGGGTAGGAACGTCCCAAGGATCCTAGGATAGTACTAAACCTGGCCACTCCCCACTGACCACCCCAGGCCTGGCCCTCACAATCTGCCAAACAGCTGTTTCAATTACCTAAAGGGTTAGTCAGCACAACCAGCACACACACACACACAAAGACACACTGACACACACACCAGTGGCGGTCAGTGCCGTTTAAGATGAGGGAGGACGATTTGTTTTTCATGAGCATGGTCTTATTTCTATTACAGCATATTGGATGACTGTCATTCATATTCAATTCATCCAGTTCAATGTAACATCGATAGATTTAGGCTACTACGTGATACTAAAATTTTCCCTGTATCCATCATGAGGTTGCTACAACCTAGCCTATGAATAAAAGTTTACAACGTAGGTGCACACACGTCGAGAGACAAATTTGAGGTGACAGACAGTGACACATGGACAGACAGTGACATTCAATACAGCCTATCACACTCTTGCCTGCATATAGCTGATATAGGGTGTAATCATTAGTCCAACAGTTGCAAACGAGAGTTTCTATTGGACAAATTCAGGTATGCTTATCCACGTTTTGTTCCATTTGCTTCCATTTAAGAAACGTTTTTCCAACAGAATCGGCGGAATGAATACACCCCTGATCACTTTCATAGCAGCCACGTTGTATTCATTCTCGCATCTATGCGCTCTCCTCTCACCTCTTCCCTTTGCGTGTGGGCACCGGTGGCAATAAATTAGTAAAGCAAAAAGCTTACCTTGACTTGGAAGAGTTGCAGTGTTGTGTTGGAAAGTCATAGCCAGCTAGCTAACATAGCATCCCTCTGTTTGAGCAGGGTGTTCCAGTAGGCTAAACTAGCTAGCTGCATTTGCTAGCTAAGCAACGTTAAGTGAAACTGAAAGTGAAAAAAAAAGTTTATTAATTTGTTCAAAACTGTTCAACTACTGTCTTTCTCTCTATTTGAGTCAATTACCCACCACATTTTATGCACTGCAGTACTAGCTAGATGTAGATTATGCTTTCAGTACTAGATTAATTCTCTGATCCTTTGATTGGGTGGACAACATGTCAGTTCATGCTGCAAGAGCTCTGATAGGTTGGAGGACGTCCTCCGGAAGTTGTCATAATTACTGTGTAAGTCTATGGAAGGGGGTGAGACCATCCATGAGCCTCCAAGGTTTTGTATTGATGTCAATACCCAGAGGTGGACAGAAGCTAGATGTCCTCCGGCTACAGCATGATGCTACCCTACAGAGTGCTGTTGAGGCTACAGTAGATTTTCTTTGCAAAATAGTGTGTTTTAATCAATTATTTGGTGACGTGATTATATTTTGTATGGTTTTATCTAAAAAGGATAACTTTTTTAATGTTTTACCATTTAAAAAAAATGAAATTCACTGAGGAGGTCCTCCCCTTCCTCCACTGATACACACACACACACGCCCACGCACACACAATAAGGCTTGCTGGCGGTCAAACCCAGCCTCAGGTATTCATATTTAGTCCTGACTGCCTAAGCTGGTTGACCACCAGCATAGTTCACTATGGCTGGCCACACGCAGGTTGTATTCTGGTCAATTGTTGGCTACAAACGAGAGTCTAGTGAATGGTGTTCTACCCCTTAAACAATTATTCTCTGTATGTGTGCTGGTGTTATTATACCCTCTGATATTATCTGATTTATCTAGACTCCTGAGGAGTCCACGGTGAGTCCATGGCAATGTGTTACAATGTGTCATTGTGAACCCGCAAATAAAGCTTTGAGCTGAGTGTGTGTGACAGTGTGTGGCAGTGTGTTTAGTGGCGGGGGGTAGAGGCCGGTGCATAGCTGCAAGCTGTTACACTCCTGGCTTAAAGAGGCAGCCTGCTGACTCCTTCCAACAGCACACAGTGGCACACACACACACACACTCACATACTCACACACACAGCGGCTGAAGGAGCCCATTGTTGCAGCAGGCAGCCAGTCTGGGTGGAAGGAAAAGCACACACACACATACATACATCCTCCAATGGAGTCCATTGTTGAGGGAAGAGAGACAAACACAACAAAGAAAGACTGGGACAAAGAGAGGAGCGGAGAGTGCCACTGAGGAAGCAGGAGAAAAAGAGAATGTAGAGAATTAGAAAGCGAGAGAGGATAAAGAGAACAGAGGGCGTGCTGTGATGGACAGGTGGACGGATGCAGGGAGGGAGGGAGGGAGGGGGTGAAGCAGTCTGTGTACTGTGTGTACTGCTATATTGAATGAATGTCTGGCTATGTGTCTTTCTTTGCTTTATGTGTGGAGAGGGCTTTCATATGTTGTTCAATATGGTGCAGTCGTCCTGTCCCCTTTGCAGAAAAGCATCCCCAAAGAATGATGTTTTCACCTCCATGCTTCACGGTTGGGATGGTGTTCTTGGGGTTGTACTCATCCTTCTTCTTCCTCCAAACACGGCGAGTGGAGTTTAGACCAAAAAGCTCTATTTTTGTCTCATCAGACCACATGACCTTCTCCCATTCCTCCTTTGGATCATCCAGATGGTCATTGGCAAACTTCAGACAGGCCTGGACATGCGCTGGCTTGAGCAGGGGGACCTTGCGTGCGCTGCAGGATTTTAATCCATGACGCCGTAGTGTGTTACTAATGGTTTTCTTTGAGACTGTGGTCCCAGCTCTCTTCAGGTCATTGACCAGGTCCTGTCGTGTAGTTCTGGGCTGATCCCTCACCTTCCTCATGATCATTGATGCCCCACGAGGTGAGATCTTGCATGGAGCCCCAGACCGAGGGTGATTGACCGTCATCTTGAACTTCTTCCATTTTCTAATAATTGCACCAACAGTTGTTGCCTTCTCACCAAGCTGCTTGCCTATTCTCCTGTAGCCCATCCCAGCCTTGTGCAGGTCTACAATGTTATCCCTGATGTCCTTACAGAGCTCTCTGGTCTTGGCCATTGTGGAGAGGTTGGAGTCTGTTTGATTGAGTGTGTGGACAGGTGTCTTTTATACAGGTAACGAGTTCAAACAGGTGCAGTTAATACAGGTAATGAGTGGAGAACAGGAGGGCTTCTTAAAGAAAAACTAACAGGTCTGTGAGAGCCGGAATTCTTACTGGTTGGTAGGTGATCAAATACTCATGCAATAAAATGCAAATTAATTACTTAAAAATCATACAATGTGATTTTCTGGATTTTTGTTTTAGATTCCGTCTCTCACAGTTGAAGTGTACCTATGATAAAAAGACCTCTACATGCTTTGTAAGTAGGAAAACCTGCAAAATCTGCAGTGTATCAAATACTTGTTCTCCCCACTGTATATCCACCCACATGACACCCCCCAGAACAGTATTGCGGATGGCTAATATTTCACCATGCACTGTCAGAGACCTAGGCTACCCTATGGGTGTTGGTCAAAAGTAGTTCACTAATAGAATAGGGTGTCGTTTGAGATGCAGCCTTACTGTAGTCATAGGAAAGCAGCCTGCCGACTCCTTCCAACAGCATACAGCGGCACACACTCACACACACACACACTCTCACACACACACACACACACACACACACACACACACACACACACACACACACAGGATTAGAGCTATTTAAAGACCTGCACGTCTGACTATCTCACTCCAGGCCCAGGCACTTTATACAGCACACACACACACACGTAGGCACTCATACACACAAACACACATAAACACACAAACAACAAACACACACCCATCCCCCCCCCCCCCCTCCTATAGCTGTGGTGTTCATAGAAGAAGAGGTCAGTGAGTATAGTAGCCCAAGGCCCAGATGGTTCTCCTTCCCTCTACCATGGAGGATGATGTTACATAAGTGGATCTAGCCCAGAAGACCAGGCCTGTCTGTTTGCCTTCCTGCCTAGCCTAGCCTAGAGAATAGAAAGTGAAGGACATAGAGAGCAAGAGAGAGAGAGAGAGAGAGAGAGAGAGAGAGAGAGAGAGAGAGAGAGAGAGAGAGAGAGAGAGAGAGAGAGAGAGAGAGAGAGAGAGAGAGAGAGAGAGAGAGAGAGAGAGAGAGACAGAGAGAGCTTTAATTCCATAAGTGTTTCAGTCTCACAAATCACCTGTAAGCTATGATGAGGTTGAAGTGTTGGACATGTTCTCACAAAATATCCCAAATCCTCCCTTTCTGTTTAACAACATGAATTCTCCTCAGCACATCTCGTTGGGGTGGGGAGAGGAGGAGAGGAGAGGGAGAGAGAGGAAGAGGGAGAGAGGGGAAGAGGGAGAGAGGGGGATGGGTACTATTGAGTGATGGAGGGATGACGGTCTGACGTGTGTCCTTGTATCGAGGTTAACACAAGGTCTGTTGGACATCAGCTTTAGTTCTGACTGAAGCATGCAGAATAGAGATGTCTGTCTGCCTGTCTGGTCTGTCTGCTTCTCTCGGTTTAAAGGGAACACACGGCAGAGCAGACACGTACGCTGTGCTTGAGCTTGTCTGGCCCAATGGAGCCAATGGAATAGTACCAAAAGTGCAAACCCAGCTCATTGGGCTCACTGGAGCAGGTTCAAGCAAACTCGCAGTATTTGAAGGATTTGGAATAGGGAACTCAGGTCTGCCGCACAGCCTTCCTCCCATGGGACCCTGCGTCTTCCTTTCCCTGACACCCAAGTTAATTATGTAGGTTAGAGGGTTTCTCCCTTTGGGGATTCAAACCTCTTTCAATATCCTTTTAAAAAGACTTCACTTGCAGAACTTAATTTGCAGGTTGAGAAGCAGACTGTGTGTGTGTGTGTGTCTCCATATTTCAGTTGGTCCTCTGTAGCTCAGCTGGTAGAGCACGGCGCTTGTAATGCCAAGGTAGTGGGTTCGATCCCCGGGACCACCCATACACAAAAAAAAAAAATATGCACGCATGACTGTAAGTCGCTTTGGATAAAAGCGTCTGCTAAATGGCATATTATTATTATCTCTGTTACATCTGAGATGTGGTTTGACAGTTTGACAGGTTTGATCTGTGAAAGGGATCACGGCCTAGCCTTGCTGTGTTTTGATGCTGCCTTCCTGCCTGCCGCTTCACGCTGCTACGGCTTTAGACCATCACCAGTGTGACTCCTGCAGTCTTTCTATAGCATTCAGCTTTTCTGTTGGGGCTATTGAGCACCTAAAGCTGGAGAGCTGCTGGTAGGAACATAACCTTGTAGAAAGCAGTGTGAGTCCTGTCTCTCCTTCTCCTGTGCACCAGGGCTAGCAGTAATTACCTCACCCCAACGCCACAGAGACTGGGGCTGAGACAGAGCATTTTGCTAAACGTTTTGCTACATTTACATTTTTGCTCTGTTTGGTAGCAGGACTGAGGCAGAACACATTCAGCCTAGCCTGACCCAGGGCTGAGGCCCATCAGTAATCACCTCCCTCCTTTCTTCAGCCTGGCCGAGGCTTGGCCCAGGGGAAGAGAGCTGGGAGCTGACTCTGAGGCAATCTGTCGCTTGTTTGTGCCTGTGACATCTGCTCCCATTGGGACCAGGATTAGTTCTCTCCCTGAGAGAGAGAGAGAGAGAGAGAGAGAGAGAGAGAGAGAGAGAGAGAGAGAGAGAGAGAGAGAGAGAGAGAGAGAGAGAGAGAGAGAGAGAGAGAGAGCACAGGCACATAAACAGGCATGTACTCACACCGTATTCATTGGGGAGGTTGATATTTTTATGGCCTCTGTAAACATCTTGTGTAGACCTGATCATTTATAACAAGGCACAACACCACACAGGGACAGTGCAGTGTGCCATGTATGGCAGCTCTGAGAGAGAGGAGTAGAGAGAAGGAGAGAGAAGGAGAAACGGAGAGAATGAGAGGAGGAGAAGTGAGTTCCACAGGCAGGGGAGTATGTGTTTTTCCTGAGTGAAAAGAAAATGGTGTGCATATTGGTTTTTCAGTATTCATCACACGTCGACACAGCAGTTCTATGGCCTTAATCACAACTTACACACAGTCAGTTATCTAACACTCTCACGACTACCCATCCATAGAGAGAGAGGGGGAGTAAGGGTGGGGAGAGAGAGAGAGAGACCGAGAGAGAGAAAGAGAGGGGGAAGGAGAGGAAGAGATAGAGGGGGGGGGGGGGGGGGGAGGGGGTGATAGAGAGAGAAAGAGGAGGGAGAAAGAGAGAGAGAGAGGAAAAGAGAAAAGGGGATTCACACCATTGAGTCACTGAGGATCAAAACCAATGATGTCTTATTATCACCAAAACAATGAAGACAAAATTAGAGGGAAAGAGAGAGGGAGAGAGAGGAAATGACAGAAATGAACAAATAAGACAGGTAGCCTATCCATTAGTTATATTTCAAAGTTTTGTTGAAGTGTCATGCTATCTCATGATAGCATAGGAAGACCCTACTGCTGGTCATGAGGGGACCGAACCATTGCCTCACTTTCCATTGATGTGACACACATCAGCTCTCCAAACAGACTGGTCAGTTCTGGAGCTGTCCAGTGTCCCGTGGCCTGCTTGCTGAGTCTCAGCCTGCTGGGTGCATGTTAAGATGCTCAGAACAGCTCTGATGACACAGAGATACAGGACTGTGTTACGATGATTAGAGGGAGTAAGGGGCATGTCTCTCTCACACACACACGTAAAGGACGTCACGCTGCTTGCTTAGCGAGCACCACTTCCTCCTGATTCGGCTCACATCAAGGCTTGAACACAGGACCTCTGCTTTGCTAGCACAAGTGACCGCCCTCCTGAAGCGCCATACCAGTCACGCCAATCGAAAAGCTAGCTACTCGCAAGTGGGGACACTTCAGGCTGAGGAGTAAGTTTTACATATCCCCATGTGCTATATACACACATACGTCTCTCTCTCTCTCTCCCTCTCTCTCTCTCTGTCTTGTTTTTCCTAGCAAGCACAAGACATTTTGTTCCTTGGGGTTGTGCTATGTTTGTATGACTTGCCACTAGTTCTTGGAACCGAAACAAACAGACTTAGGACATAGATATCGGTGTTCTGCCTTTTCCCCTTCTTCCTCTCTTCCTCCCCTCCTCTCCTTCTGTTTTCTCTTGCTGTGAGCTCTGAGAGAAACATAACATTCTCAACATTCCAGACGTTCTGATTGGACAGTGTGGATGTAGCTGGCCTCATTCACAACTATCACAATCTTCATCTTCATCACAATCATCATAATCATCATCATCATCATCATCATAATTTATAAAACAGGACACCCTGAACTCAAAACACAACTGAATACACCCTACTAACCGTAATGAGTCTGGAACTATAAAGAATATCTGGTCATTGTGTGTTGCAATGTCCTGAGTAACCTTCACTGAACTCCAGTTATTTTATTTGGCATATTGCATTCTAGACTGCTGGGCGACAAAAAAGTTAGTTACTGTATCTTTATTCCATGTACACAAAGGTCCACAGAAGGTTTACTTTTTTTGTCACAAACAAGATACAAGTTATGCAACATGGCAGTACCCTTGAAGTGCTGAGTCTACATGCTTACTACATACTACACCCCTGTCCCACACAGCCAACCGATTACTGTAGAAAGGCACAGATCACATGGGTTGTGAACTATAGATATAGCTTAGACCTTATGCAAGAGTACAATTTTACCTCTTATAAGTACAAAGCATTCAATTAAATGTTTGGTGTTGTTACGCATGTACTAAGGTGCAAAGTGTTAAAGAATCTGTCAGATAGCTTATGTTTCATGAGACTTCTAAGGATTGATGTCACTTGTTCTTCAGTACAGTCGTGACTCATTGTTACCATTGTGCCTATGCAAACATACTTCTCTATCTCTCTTGCCCACTCTCTCTAACACACACACACACACACACACACACACACACACAGTGAAGCTAGAACACTCCCACCACTGTGCGCCACCAATCCCCACTGCTGCCCTTGTTTGAAACATATCTCCTGCCTAATTCACTGTTACATAAGATACAATTATACAAGCAATTCACTGGGCTCCTCAAAGACTCCGCCTGCCTGGCATCACAAGGGCACTTCAAACACATAGCAGGGAAAGGAAGGGGGAAGGGGAGAGAGAGAGAGAGAGAGAAAGAGAGAGAGAGAGAGAGAGAGCTATAGGAGATAGAGTGGGGGATAGCTACATTGAGAAAAAAGATGGAGGGGGAAAGGTAGTGATTCAATCCAGTAAAGAAGAGGAATATAGCTGGAGATCCCTCACAGAGAAAAGGGGAATGAGGGAGGAGAGAGAGAGGGGGGAGGGAGAAGGAGGAGAGACAGGGTGCTAGACTAGTAACCATTAATCATTATAGTTCTGGAATATTTTCTTCTCAATTTAGCTGCACTATTCCATTCCTCTCCTGCCGCTCCAGATATTAGTGTGTACATAGTGGCAGGGCAGTGTCCAAAAGGCTTTTCCTTCCTCTTTGCAATTCTGTACACTGACGACTGTGTGTCCGGCCTTCTCACACCAGCCTAACATTCCAGTAAACATGTGACTGATCCTCCTCTCCCTAGTACCTTCCCTACCCCCGACCACGTGACCTCAAGCCTCAACTAGCCATCGACAAAGTTGATAAGGAATCGGATATAAGCAAATGAGTTAGGGCAGTGCCAAAGGTATTATTATGAATCATCACCACCCCCCGCCTGCCCGCCCACACACACACACACACACACACACACACACACACCATCTCCAAATGGAGAGACATATTGGTTTGCATGTCCGTCTCCACTAAAGACAGCAAATCAAACAGCTGTTGAAGACTGCAGTGATGTCCAATCATCTGGCCTGGCCATCATGTCTAGGAAGGTCACTAATACCGCCAGCTGTTGGAATTTACCCACACTCACATACATCTGCCTCTCACAGAGAAATAGTAATCGTGTGGGTCAATTGGTAAAAACGTGGTGCTAGCAACGCCAAGGTCGTGGGTTCGATTCCCGCAAGAGTAATATACAAAATGGATGCTCATACTGTAACCTACTGTAAGACCTCTATACCAGGCGGTGTTAGAGGAAGGCCCTAAAAATTGTCAAAGACTACAGCCACCCAAGTCATAGACTGTTCTCTCTGCTACCGCGCGGTACAGGTGCGCCAAGTCTGGGACCAAAATGCTCCTTAACAGCTTCTACCCTCAAGCCATAAGACTGCTGAACAGTTAATCAAATGGCTACAAAGACTATTTGCATTGACCCCCTCATTTTATTATAATTTTTTGCACTGACTCTCTTGCACAGGCTTGTTGTACACTCACTGGACTCTAACCACACACACACATACTACACTGACACTCCAACACACACACACGGACCCACACACACACACACACACACACACACACACACACACACACATGCATGTTGACAACACACACACACACAATCACATTCCTTCACACTCTTCACATACGCTGTTGCTACTCTCTGTTTATTATCTATGCATAGTTACTACCCCTACCTACATGTACATATTACCTCAATTACCTTGACTAACCCATACCCCGGCACATTGACTCAGTACCAGTACCCCTTGTATATAGCCTCGCTATTGTTCTTTATTGTGTTACTATTTTTCCTTTAGTTTAGCAAAATTGGCTTACTTTTTTAAACTCTGCATTGTTGGTTAGGGGCTTGTAAGTTAGCATTTCACTGTAAGGTGAACCTGTTGTATTCGGCGCATGTGACAAATACAATTTGATTTGATTTGTATGTTGCTTTGAATAAATGTGTCTGCTAAATGGCATATATTAGGAAGATACATCAACCAACCAGTAGATATACAGCCCCACACAATGTAACATCCTAGTAGATTTTATGGGATTTGTTTTTCAGCATGAATATGTTTTTGTCCCTCTCTTTTTCCTTCCCCCTACCAGCTGCATCATGTTGTTCTGTTGGGCCAGGAAGACACCTAACCAGCTGCATCATGTTGTTCTGTTGGGCCAGGAAGACACCTAACCAGCTGCATCATGTTGTTCTGTTGGGCCAGGAAGACACCCAACCAGCTGCATCATGTTGTTCTGTTGGGCCAGGAAGAGACCTAACCAGCTGCATCATGTTCATCTGTTGGGCCAGGAATACACCCAACCAGCTGCATCATGTTGTTCTGTTGGGCCAGGAAGACGCCCAACCAGCTGCATCATGTTGTTCTGTTGGGCCAGGAAGACGCCCAACCAGCTGCATCATGCTGTTCTGTTGGGCCAGGAAGACTCCCAACCAGCTACATCATGCTGTTCTGTTGGGCCAGGAAGACTCCCAACCAGCTACATCATGCTGTTCTTTTGTGCCAGGAGGACACCCAACCAGCTACATCATGCTGTTCTGTTGGGCCAGGAAGACTCCCAACCAGCTACATCATGTTGTTCTGTTGGGCCAGGAGGACACCCAACCAGCTACATCATGCTGTTCTGTTGGGCCAGGAGGACACCCAACCAGCTACATCATGCTGTTCTGTTGGGCCAGGAAGACTCCCAACCAGCTACATCATGCTGTTCTGTTGGGCCAGGAGGACACCCAACCAGCTACATCATGCTGTTCTGTTGGGCCAGGAAGACTCCCAACCAGCTACATCATGCTGTTCTGTTGGGCCAGGAGGACACCCAACCAGCTACATCATGCTGTTCTGTTGGGCCAGGAAGACTCCCAACCAGCTACATCATGCTGTTCTGTTGGGCCAGGAAGACTCCCAACCAGCTACATCATGCTGTTCTGTTGGGCCAGGAGGACACCCAACCAGCTACATCATGCTGTTCTGTTGGGCCAGGAAGACTCCCAACCAGCTACATCATGCTGTTCTGTTGGGCCAGGAAGCCTCCCAACCAGCTACATCATGCTGTTCTGTTGGGCCAGGAGGACACCCAACCAGCTACATCATGCTGTTCTGTTGGGCCAGGAAGACTCCCAACCAATTACATCATGCTGTTCTGTTGGGCCAGGAAGACTCCCAACCAGCTACATCATGCTGTTCTGTTGGGCCAGGAGGACACCCAACCAGCTACATCATGCTGTTTTGTTGGGGCAGGGAAATGAAACAGTCATATGCTGGCCTTTTTTTCTCCTTCTCTTCAGCCTGTGATATAGATATGAATGATATCTGTGGGGGATGAGGCTTTATATATTATCACTGTGTCCTTGTCCTCTCTCTCTCCCCACTCCTCTCCCTCTCACCGCTCCCCGCCCCCCCCTGCCTCTCTCTCCATGGAAGCAACAGTAGTTTGATTCATGATTCGTGTTATCTGTTCTCCAGGAACCACCAAGCCCAGCTGTTCCAACAGTCACCGTGGAGCAGGAGGCTAAATGTAATTAGCCAATGGATGGGAGAGTGGGAGACGGGGCCTGAATTTGGCTGTGTGTGTGTGTGTGTGTGTGTGTGTGTGTGTGTGTGTGTGTGTGTGTGTGTGTGTGTGTGTGTGATGCTCCAATATATGACAGTGCGATATCGCACCATGTACAAACCCCCTGGTCGAATGTCATCCTCTCAGAATAATCAAATAAGATAAAAGTCACAGTGGGTGGAGGAGGACAGCCCCACACACCCACACATACACCCGTCACACACACACACACACACGTCACACACACACACTGCCATGGCTATTAGCTGGGTTTTGGTTGTTCTGATGTTGATGAGATAACATATATGGATACATGTGGCCGTCCTCCTGACTTGGGACCCTAGGGAGATAGCTGTGGATTAGAAAGTGAGAGAGAGATGGAAAGAGAGAGAGAAAGACAGTGAGAGAGCGAGAGAGAGAGAGAGAGAGAACACACAGTCCTCACTACCCATCACACGCATACTCACTCCATCAGCCTGGTCAGTGGTATGCTCTGAGCATGTCAAGGTAATCCACACCACCATTAAAGAGCCTCCACTAGGTCTGACCCCTACCTTTATTACAACCCAGCCTGACCCGAAGTTATTACTCTCTGTTCCTATCCCCTATGGTATTACCTACACTTCCCAGTCTCCAGTCTCACAGATCAGGAAGGGAGGTTTTCATGAAAAATAATGGAATGAAACCCTGTTATTTTCTTTTCTCACACATTTTTACATTTTAGTCATTTAGCAGACGCTCTTATCCAGAGCGATTTACAGTTAGTGAGTGCATACATTTTTCATACTGGCCCCCCGTGGGAATCGAACCCACAACCCTGGCGTTGCAAGCGCCATGCTCTACCAACTGAGCTACAGGAGGCATATGGGACTTAGGCCTGTGGTTAATCAGCTGCCATGGTGCTTTTCCATTTCTAACCAGAGGAAATGGCTTGTGGAGGAGGCAGGCAGCCAATCAGCCAGTCACACTGTGGGAGATTAATGAGATCATCGCCATGGTCAGATATTAATTAAAATGGACTCATTAAGCGTTCCTTCCCAGAGACAGAGGCCTGATGATAATATTCACTAGCGTGGGATGACTGTTTCTGGACTAAAGGAATCAACTAGCCCTAGGAAGTGTTGTGGTCGTCATCCCCTCTGGTCCAGTCGTCAGTCATTCACTCCAATACTCAATGCCCAGGGTCGTGTTCAACATAGAAACATAGAGAAACGTTCTGAAACGGGGAGGTATTACCTGAACACATACTTTCATTGTCTGTTGCTAAATGTTTTCCTACTGTGTGCCATATTGGAATATTGAAGATAACCCTGCTCTCCTGTATATTGGCCAGTGGCGAGCCGTCATTCAGTCAACATAAATAGTCTGGGTGGCTATTTGATTAATTGTTCAGCAGTCTTATGGCTTGGGGGTAGAAGCTGTTAAGGAGCCTTTTGGTCCTAGACTTGGCGCTCCGGTACCGCTTGCCATGCTGTAGCAGAGAGAACAGTCTATGACTTGGGTGACTGGAGTCTTTGACAATTTTTTGGGCCTTCCTCTGACACCGCCTAGTATATAGGTCCTGGATGGCAGGAAGCTTGGCCCCAGTGATGTGCTGGGCCGTACGCACTACCCTCTGTAGCGCCTTACGGTCAGATGCCGAGCAGTTGCCATACCAGGCGGTGATGCAACCGGTCAGGATGCTCTCGATGGTGCAGCTGTATAACTTTTTGAGGATCTGTGGACCCATGCCAAATCTTTTCAGTCCCCTGAGGGCTGTCTTGGTGTGTTTGGACCATGATAGTTTGTTGGTGATGTGGACACCAAGGAACTTGAAACTCTCGATCCGCTCCACTATAGCCCCGTCGATGTTAATGGGAGACTGTTCGGCCCGCCTTTTCCTGTATTCCACGATCAGCTCCTTTGTCTTGCTCACATTGAGGGAGAGGTTGTTGTCCTGGCACCCCACTGCCAGGTCTCTGATCTCCTCCCTATAGGCTGTCTCATCATTGTCGGTGATCAGGCCTACCACTGTTGTGTCGTCAGCAAACTTAATGATGATGTTGGAGTCGTGTTTGGCCACGTAGTCAGGGAGTACAGGAGGGGACTAATCACGTACCCTTGAGGGGCCCCAGTGTTGTGGATCAGCGTGGCAGATGTGTTGTTGCCTACCCTTACCACCTGAGGGCGGCCTGTCAGGAAGTTCAGGATCCAGTTGCAGAGGAAGGTGTTTAGTCCCAGGTTCCTTAGCTTAGTGATGAGCTTTGTGGGCACTATGGTGTTGAACGCTGAGCTGTAGTCAATGAACAGCATTCTCACATAGGTGGGAAAGGGCTGTGTGGAGCGCGATTGAGATTGAGTCATCTGTGGATCTGTTGGGGCGGTATGCGAATTGGAGTGGGTCTAGGGTTTTCGGGATGATGGTGTTGTTGTGAGCCATGACCAGCCTTTCAAAGCACTTCATGGCTACCGACGTGAGTGCTACGGGGCGGTAATCATTTAGGTAGGTTACCTTCGCTTCCTTGGGCACAGAGACTATGGTGGTTCTTCTTGAAGCATGTAGGTATTACAGACTCGGGAGAGGTTAAAATGTCAGTGAAGACACTTGCCAGTTGGTCCGCGCATGCTTTGAGTACACATCCTGGTAATCGGTCTGGCCCGCGGCTTTGTGAATGTTGACCTGTTTAAAGGTATTGCTCATATCGGCTACGTAGAGCGTGATCACACAGTCGTCCGAAACAGCTGGTGCTCTCATGCATGCTTCAGTACTGCTTGCCTTGAAGCGAACATAAAAGGCATTTAGCTCGTCTGGTAGGCTCGCGTCACTGGGAAGCTCGCGGCTGGGTTTCCCTTTGTAGTCCGTAATAGTTTGCAAGCCCTGCCACATCCAACGAGCATCAGAGCCAGTGTAGTGGGATTCAATCTTAGTCCTGTATTGACGCTTTGCCTGATTGATGGTTAGTCTGAGGGCGTAGCAGGATTTCTTATAAGCGTCCGGATTAGTGTCCCGCTCCTTGAATGCGGCAGCTCTAGCCTTTAGCTCGGTGCGGATGTTGCCTGTAATCCATGGCTTCTGGTTGTGATATGTACAGTTTTTAATAGTGAAGACATCAAAACTATGAAATAACACATATGGGATCATGTAGTAACCAAAAAGGTGTGAAACAAATCAAAATATATTTGAGATTTGAGATTCTTCAAATAGCCACCCTTTGCCTTGATGACGGCTTTGCACACTCTTGGCATTCTCTAAACCAGGTTCATGATGTAGTCACCTGGAATACATTTCAATTAACAGGTGTGCATTCTTAAAAGTGAATTTGTGGAATTGATTTCCTTCTTAATGCGTTTGAGCCAATCAGTTGTGTTGTGACAAGGTAGTGGTGGTATACAGAAGATAGCCCTATTTGGTAAATTACCAAGTCCATATTATGGCAAGAACAGGTCAAATAAGCAAAGAGAAATGACAGTCCATCATTACTTTAAGACATGAAGGTCAGTCAATACGGAACATTTTAAGAACTTTGAAAGTTTCTTCAAGTGCAGTCGCAAAAACCATCAAGCGCTATGATGAAACTGGCTCTCAGGAGGACCGCCACAGGAATGGAAGACCCAGAGTTACCTCTGCTGCAGAGGATAAGTTCATTATAGGTACCAGCCTCAGAAATTGCAGCCCAAATAAATGTTTCACAGAGTTCAAGTAACAGACACATCTCAACATCGACTGTTCAGAGGAGACTGTGTGAATCAGGCCTTGCTGCAAAGAACCCTCTACTAAAGGACACCAATAAGAAGAAGAGACTTGCTTGGGCCAAGAAACATGAGCAATGGACATTAGAACGGTGGAAATGTGTCCTTTGGTCTGGAGTCCAAATTGAAGATTTTTGGTTCCAACTGCCGTGTCTTTGTGAGACGCAGTGTGGGTGAACGGATGATCTCTGCATGTGTATTTCCCACCGTAATGCATGGAGGAGGAGGTGTTATGGTGTGGGGTTGCTTTGCAGGTGACACTGTCTGTGATTTATTTAGAATTCAAGGCACACTTAACCAGCATGGCTACCACAGCATTCTGCAGCGTTACGCCATCCCATCTGGTTTGGGCTTAGTGGGACTATCATTTGTTTTTCAACAGGACAATGACCCAACACACCTCCAGGCTGTGTAAGGGATATTTTACCAAGAAGGAGAGGGATGGAGTGCTGCATCAGATGACCTGGCCTCCACAATCTCCCGATCTCAACCAAATTGAGATGGTTAGGGATGAGTCAGACCGCAGAGTGAAGGAAAAGCAGCCAACAAGTGCTCAGCATATGTGGGAACTCCTTCAAAACTGTTGGAAAAGCATTCCAGGTGAAGCTGGTTGAGAGAATGCCAAGAGTGTGCAAAGCTGTCATGAAGGCAAAGGGTGGCTACTTTGAAAAATCTCAAATATAAAATATATTTTGATTTGTTTAACACTTTTTTGGTTACTACATGATTCATATGTGTTATTTCATAGTTTTGATGTCTTCACTATTATTCTACAATGTTGAAAATAGTAAAAATAAAGAAAAACCCTTGAATGAGTAGGTGTATCCAAACTTTTGACTGGTACTGTACGTCCGGTCACTGTGGGGACAACGTTGTCAATGCACTTATTGATGAAGGCGGTATACTCCTCAATGCCATTGGATGAATCCCAGAACATTTTCCAGACTGTGCTAGCGAAACTGTCCTGTAGCGTAGCATCCGAGTCATCTGACCATTTCCGTAATGAACGAGTCACTGGTACTTCCTGCTTTAGTTTTTGCCTGTGAGCAGGAATCAGGAGGATAGAATTATGGTCAGATTTGCCAAATGGATGGTGAGGGAGAGCTTTGTATGCGTCTCTATGTGTGGAGTAAAGGTGGTCTAGAGTTTTTTTTCCTCTGGTTGCACATGTGACATGCTGGTAGAAATGAGGTAAAACAGATTTATGTTTGCCTGCATTAAAGTCCCCTGCCACTAGGAGCGCCGCCTCTGGATGAGCATTTTCTTGTTTGCTTATGGCCTTATGCAGCTCGTTGAGTGCGGTCTTAGTGCCAGCATCGGGTTGTGGTGGTAAATAGACGGCTACGAATAATATAGATGAGAACTCTCTTGGTAGATAGTGTGGTCTACAGCTTATCATGAGGTACTCTACCTCAGGCGAGCAATACCTTGAGACTTCTTTAATATTAGACATCGTGCACCAGCTGTTATTGACAAATAGACACACTTCCCCGCCCCTCGTCTTACCAGACGTAGCTGCTCTGTCCTGCCAATGCACGGAAAAACTATATTATCCGTGTTGTTGTTCAGCCACGACTCTGTGAAACATAAGATATTACAATTTTTTATGTCCCGTTGGTAGGATAGTCTTAATCGTAGATCATCCATTTTATTTTCCAATGATTGCACGTTGGCCAACAGTACGGATGGTAGTGGAGGTTTACTCACTCGCCTACGAGTTCTCAGAAGGCAGCCCGACCTCCACCCCCTTTTTCTCCGTCTTTTCTTCACGCAAATAACGGGGATTTGGGCCTGATCTCGAAAAAGCAGTATATCCTTATTGACGGACTCGTTAAAGAAAAAATCATTGTCCAGTTCGAGGTGAGTAATCGCTGTTCTGATGTCCAGAAGCTCTTTTCGGTCATAAAAGATGGTAGCAGCAACATTATGTACAAAATAAGTTACAAACAACGCGAAAAAACTATCAAAATAGCACCGTTGGGAGCCCGTAAAACGGCAGCCATCCCCTCCGGCGCCATTAGGTGCCATTAGGCAGCTCCAAAATGTAGGTGTTTCACCCTAGCTCAGTGCTTTCTGTGGTGGTGAGGAAGCCTGCGGAAAATACAGAGCGTAGGGGTTTGTAATGTTCTCTAGTTGCGCCATGATTGGCTCAGTGTTCTGTCACTCATGGGAACACTACGTCACCGCAACATATACAGTGAGAGCTCGAAAATTCAAGCCCTTGGGTGCTGCCATAGAGTTACATTAGAAGTGCCCATCCAAGAAGGCTCAAGATCATTGGCCACAGATAAAATGACGTAAAATCACGTTATATCTACAGTAGCCTTGATTGGACTGATCATGTCAACATCATACTTTCAAAATCTTAGCTAGCAAGCTAGCAGTCATCATCATGAATCAAGTCGACAATCTACTGGCAAATCCTTTTCAATAATTTTCAAGCCTTGTCGTATGAAGAGAAATAATGAAGAGAAATTATAGATAAAATGTATCGGTGCTTATCAGCCATTGGACATAAACATTACACAACAAGTTGGAAATCGCAAATTCAACAATGAGTGGTTTGGAAGGAATCAGTGGCTAACTGCAAGCATTGCAAAGCAATGGTCCAAGTGTGGGTTTAAGGGTTTATTTTCCAAACATTTAACATTGCCCATTTTGTCAATCCAGCATGACTTCTGCCGCGTTCAAAACAACTGGAAACTTGGAACAGAGAAATCTGAGACATCAGTGAGTCCAAGACAACTGGGAGATCCGACTGGGAAAATACGTTTTGAACGGTCATCCAACTCGGAATTGGACGTCGGGAACTCAGCCCTCTTTTTATTTTTTATTTTATTTTTATTGAACATTTATTTAACCAGTTGAGAACAAATTCTCATTTACAACTGCGACCTAGCCAAGATAAAGTAGAGCAGTGCGATAAAAACAACAAACACAGAGTTACATATGGAATACACAAAACGTACAGTCAATAACACAATAGAAAATGTATATACAGTGTGTGCAAATGTAGTACGTTATGGAGGTATGGCAATAAATAGGCCATAGTGCAAAAATAATTACAATTTAGTATTAACACTGGAGTGATAGATGTGCAGAAGATGATGTGCAAATAGAGATACTGGGGTGAAAATGAGCAAAATAAATAACAATGTAAATAACAATATGGGGATGAGGTAGTTGGGTGGGCTAATTACAGATGGGCTGTGTACAGGTGCAGTGATCGGTAAGCTGCTCTGACAACTGATGCTTAAAGATAGTGAGGGAGATAAGTATCTCCAGCTTCAGAGATTTTTGCAGTTCGTTCCAGTCATTTGCAGCAGAGAACTGGAAGGAATGGCGGCCAAAGGAAGTGTTGGCTTTGGGGATGACCAGTGAGATATACCTGCTGGAACGCATACTACGGGTGGGTGTTACTATGGTGACCAATGAGCTAAGATAAGGTGGGGATTTGCCTAGAAGAGATTTATAGATGACCTGGAGCCAGTGGGTTTGGCGATGAATATGTAGTGAGGGCCAGCCAACGAGAGCGTACAGGTCACAATGGTGGGTAGTATATGGGGCTTTGGTGACAAAACGGATGGCACTGTGATAGACTATATCCAATTTGCTGAGTAGAGTGTTGGAAGCTATTTTGTAAATGACATCGCCGAAGTCAAGGATCGGTAGGATAGTCCGTTTTACAAGGACATGTTTAGCAGCATGAGTGAAGGAGGCTTTGTTTACGAAATAGGAAGCCGATTCTAGATTTAACTTTGGATTGGAGATGCTTAATGTGAGTCTGGAAGGAGAGTTTACGGTCTAACCAGACACCTAGGTATTTATAGTTGTCCACATATTCTAAGTCAGACCAGCCGAGAGTAGTGATTCTAGTCGGGCGGGCGGGTGCAAGCAGCGTTTGATTGAAGAGCATGCATTTAGTTTTACTAGTGTTTAAGAGCAGTTGGAGGCCACGGAAGGAGTGTTGTATGGCATTGAAGCTCGTTTGGAGGTTTGTTAACACAGTGTCCAATGAAGGGCCAGATGTTTACAAAATGGTGTCGTCTGCGTAGAGGTGGATCTGAGAGTCACCAGCAGCAAGAGCGACATCATTGATATACACAGAGAATAGAGTCAGCCCGAGAATTGAACCATGTGGCACCCCCATAGAGACTGCCAGAGGTCCAGACAACAGGCCCTCCGATTTGACACATTGAACTCTATCTGAGAAGTAGTTGGTGAACCAGGCGAGGCAGTCATTTGAGAAAACAAGGCTATTTAGTCTGCCAATAAGTATGCGGTGATTGACAGAGTCAAAAGCCTTGGCCAGGTCGATAAAGACGGCTGCACAGTACTGTCTTTTATCGATCGCGGTTATAATATCGTTTAGGACCTTGAGCGTGGCTGAGGTGCACCCATGACCAGCTCGGAAACCAGATTGCATAGCGGAGAAGGTACGGTGGGATTCGAAATGGTCGGTGATCTGTTTGTTAACTTGGCTTTCAAATACTTTCGAAAGGCAGGGCAGGATGGATATAGGTCTGTAACAGTTTGGATCTAGAGTGTCACCACCTTTGAAGAGGGGGATGACCGCGGCAGCTTTCCAATCTCTGGGGATCTCAGACGATACGAAAGAGAGGTTGAACAGGCTAGTAATAGGGTTGCGACAATTTCGTTGACTAATTTTAGAAAGAAAGGGTCCAGATTGTCTAGCCCAGCTGATTTGTAGGGGTCCATATTTTGCAGCTCTGCGTTGCCGTTGCACCTCTCCTGCCTGGGTATCTACCTTCGCCCATGGCCCTTTCCCCGCGAATATCTCTTCCCATGACCACAATTTGCCCACCTGGGACATGGCTATTCGCTCTTCCTGGGCACGCTGCTTGGTCCTCGTTTGGTGGGATCTTCTGTCACGTTCGCTTACAGACGGGACGGACCAAGGCGCAGCGTGATATGCGTACATGTTTATTAAATATCAAACACAACGACAAAATAACAAACAAAAGTCCAAGGCAGCACAACACAACATACCTTAACACGGAACAAGATCCCACAACCCACTAGTGCCAATAGGCTGCCTAAGTATGGTCCCCAATCAGAGACAACGAGCGACAGCTGCCTCTGATTGGGAACCACACCGGCCAACATAGATCTAGAAATACTAGATTCACAACATAGAACAAAACACAGCAAGGAAAATACACACCCTGACTCAACATACAAGCGTCCTCTGAGTCAGGGCGTGACAGTTAGTGCTACAGGATGCAAATTTCTGTTTGAAAAAGCTAGCCTTTGCTTTCCTAACTGATTGTGTATATTGGTTCCTGACTTCCCTGAAAAGTTGCATATCGCGGGCGTTGTTTGATGCTAATGAGGGACGCCACAGGATGTTTTTGTGCTGGTCAAGGGCAGTCAAGTCTGGGGTGAACCAGGGGCTATATCTGTTCTTAGTTCTGATTTTTTGAATGGGGCATGCTTATTTAAGATGGAGAGGAAAGCACTTTTGAAGAACATCAAGGCATCCTCTACTGACGGAATAAGTCAATATCCATCCAGGATACCCGGGCCAGGTCAATTAGAAAGGCCTGCTCGCTGAAGTGTTTTAGGGAGCGTTTGACAGTGATGAGGGGTGGTCGTTTGACCGCGGACCCATTACGGACGCTGGCCATGAGGCAGTGATCACTGAGATCCTGGTTGAAGACAGCGGAGGTGTATTTAGAGGGTAAATTAGTCAGGATGATATCTTATGAGGGTGCCCATGTTTACGGATTTAGGGTTGTACCTGGTAGGTTCCTTGATAATTTGTGTGAGATTGAGGGCATCTAGTTTAGATTGTAGGACGGCTGGGGTGTTAAGCATATCCCAGTTTAGGTCACCAAGCAGTACGAACTCTGAGGATAGATGGGGGGCAAGCAATTGATGGGGGGCAAGCAAAACTGACATCATGATTCAACCTTGTTTTTTTCCAAGTTCCTAGTTGTCTTGAAAGCACCATAAATCCAGAGAATGCCAGACTTTGATGACAAAGTTTGATGACCGCCGCGCCAAATTCCTGTTCAAGTGGTCCTCTGTAGCTCAATTGGTAGAGCATGGCGCTTGTAACGCCAGGGTAGTGGGTTCGATCCCCGGGACCACCCATACGTAAAAATGTATGCACACATGACTGTAAGTCGCTTTGGATAAAAGCGTCTGCTAAATGGCATATTGTTATTATTATTATTAAGTGAGCACAGCACAACAAGGTGAGTCCAAAAATGTATTGTATGCCATTGCTGCATAAATGATGTAATATGTCAGAGTGATATGTATACTGTAGCTAAAAAAGTAATACTAA
Source organism: Coregonus lavaretus (assembly GCF_964263955.1). Lineage (NCBI taxonomy): Eukaryota > Metazoa > Chordata > Actinopteri > Salmoniformes > Salmonidae > Coregonus > Coregonus lavaretus. The sequence goes on from NC_139990.1 coordinate 15,184,217, forward strand.
GTGTATGTTGTGTAGTAAGCTGTTAGTAGCCCATGTGCCTCACCCTAATAATTTGGTCCTAACAGCCCATGTGCCTCACCCTAATAATTTTGTCCCTTTTCCCCTCATAATTTAGCCTACTGTTCTGACTTGGTGGTGCACATGTAGCCTATAGCCTGTTTTAGAGAAATGTAATTATTGAATATTGTAAGAGCTTTCATTGTCTACTTATATGCCCCCTTTATTTATCCTACGGTTCTGACTTGGTGTACAGGGAGAATACTGTAAGAACGGCCCATGTTCTGAATTCTGTCGCTGTACATTTCAAAGGTGCTGAACAAATAGTTCAAAATGTCCATCCTAGCTCACTCATTAATGTCTTAATCGAAAATACGAATTGTCTCTTATCCGCTCGTTGTCCCCTTATGCCATAGTTTTTACATCTCAATTGTCAGTAGAAACCACATTTGTTTAAGCAAGTCAGCTACAGTGAGGGAAAAAAGTATTTGATCCCCTGCTGATTATGTACTTTTGCCCACTGACAAAGAAATGATCAGTCTATAATTTGAATGGTAGGTATATTTGAACAGTGAGAGACAGAACAACAACAAAAAAATCCAGAAAAACGCATGTCAAAAATGTTATAAATTGATTTGCATTTTAATTAGGGAAATAAATATTTGACCCCTCTGCAAAACATGACTTAGTACTTGGTGGCAAACCCCTTGTTGGCAATCACAGAGGTCAGACGTTTGTTGTAGTTGGCCACCAGGTTTGTACACATCTAAGGAGGAATTTTGTCCCACTCCTCTTTGCAGATCTTCTCCAAGTCATTAAGGTTTCGAGGCTGACGTTTGGCAACTCGAACCTTCAGCTCCCTCCACAGATTTTCTATGGGATTAAGGTCTGGAGACTGGCTAGGCCACTCCAGGACCTTAATGTGTTTCTTCTCGAGCCACTCTTTTGTTGCCTTGGCCGTGTGTTTTGGGTCACTGTCATGCTGGAATACCCATCCACGACCCATTTTCAATGCCCTGGCTGAGGGAAGGAGGTTCTCACCCAAGATTTGTCGGTACATGGCCCTGTCCATCATCCCTTTGATGCGGTGAAGTTGTCCTGTCCCCTTAGCAGAAAAACACCCCCAAAGCATAATGTTTCCACCTCCATGTTTGACGGTGGGGATGGTGTTCTTGGGGTCATAGGCAGCATTCCTCCTCCTCCAAACACGGCGAGTTGAGTTGATGCCAGAGAGCTCGATTTTGGTCTCACCTGACCACAACACTTTCACCCAGTTCTCCTCTGAATCATTCAGATGTTCATTGGCAAACTTCAGACGGCCCTGTATATGTGCTTTCTTGAGCAGGGGGACCTTGCGGGCGCTGCAGGATTTCAGTCCTTCACGGCGTAGTGTGTTACCAATTGTTTTCTTGGTGACTATGGTCCCAGCTGCCTTGAGATCATTGACAAGATCCTCCCGTGTAGTTCTGGGCTGATTCCTCACCGTTCTCATTATAATTGCAACTCCACGAGGTGAGTTGCATGGAGCCCCAGGCCGAGGGAGATTGACAGTTATTTTGTGTTTCTTCCATTTGCGAATAATCGCACCATCTGTTGTCACCTTCTCACCAATCTGCTTGGCGATGGTCTTGTAGCCCATTCCAGCCTTGTGTAGGTCTACAATCTTGTCCCTGACATCGTTGGAGAGCTCTTTGGTCTTGGGTCTTGGCCATGGTGGAGAGTTTGGAATCTGATTGATTGATTGCTTCTGTGGACAGGTGTCTTTTATACAGGTAACACACTGAGATTAGGAGCACTCCCTTTAAGAGTGTGCTCCTAATCTCAGCTCGTTACCTGTATAAAAGACACCTGGGAGCCAGAAATCTTTCTGATTGAGAGGGGGTCAAATACTTATTTCCCTCATTACAATGCAAATCAATTCATAACATTTTTCACATGCGTTTTTCTGGATTTTTGTTGTTGTTATTCTGTCTCTCACTGTTCAAATATACCTACCATTCAAATTATAGACTGATCATTTCTTTGTCAATGGGCAAAAGTACAAAATCAGCAGGGGATCAAATACTTTTTTCCCTCACTGTATATCAGCTATGTTCTTTTAAAAGGCAGTAAATGAGGCTGCCAGACAACGCTCCGCTAATAGCAGTGGTAAGGTTTTGGGACTCTGCTGTTGGGACAGCATTATGTAGGCCCTAACAGTTTGTGGGCATCGTTTGTCACCGTTATAGTGCAATTAATGTATTGTTTAGTGTTGTGTTGTGGCTTTGCTGGCATGCATCAAAAAGTTTTTTATTTTTTTGCCCCACCCAGATTTACATGCTAAAATTGCCACTGATATTGGCCTACTACGGTTCTCACATCACACACACACAAGGTGTACAGAACAAAAACATTATCTGTCTGATGCACACGCGTGCCAGGGTTTCTGTTATGAAAATGCAGCGCCAGACATTTGACCAGCAGCATTTCAATTTACCTGACATTTGAGAAATTTACCGGACCCATATGCATTGGGTGCATAACCTGATTAGGGCGTCCACCCACGGTGCTCAGAATAACAAAAATCACATTAACAGAACATGCAAGTCAGGATGCAATGACATGTGTCCTTACCGCACACTTTGAAGATGTTAGAATAACTGTCCACATTTACTTTTCATTTACATTTACATTTACGTCATTTAGCTGACGCTCTTATCCAGAGCGACTTACAGTTAGTGCATACATTATTATTTTCATACTGGCCCCCCGTGGGAAACGAACCCACAACCCTGGCGTTGCAAACGCCATGCTCTATCAACTGAGCTACCTCCCTGCCTGCCATTCCCTCCCCTACCCTGGACGACGCTGGGCCAATTGTGCGCCGCCCCATTGGTCTCCCGGTTGCGGCCGGCTACAGCAGAGCCTGGATTCGAACCAGGATCTCTAGTGGCACAGCTAGCACTGCTTTTCCTCAGCCAAGAAGACCAGTAAAGAACAACAAAATCACTAGCCTATGCATTGGCAGCGCGTGAGTTTCAAGTTTGGGGAAGCACATTTTCACCATAAAAATGCACTTTTAAAATAAAGCATTCATGCATCACGGCATTTGCAGACGTATGTAAAATAGCCTAATATTCGTAATGTGATGAGTACATTGGATAGTCATAATTTAGGCTAATAATATAACTCAATCACTGTTTGCAAAAAAGACTGTTAAATGCATGGCTGAGCGCATATAGCATAGAGGTCTGGGCTATAGGCTATATCAGATACGTTTCTTCTTTCTTTGCACGGGAAAAACAAATTTCATGCAATTCTACTACACTTTATATGACTGGAGACATTAGCAGAATCTTTTTTAATACGACAAATTACAGGGTAGCCTACTCTGCTGACACCGACAAACAGATCAATAAAAACGGTTGTCCATATAATAGGCCTAAGAGAAGGGGAGATAACAAATAGAATATGATGTCCATCTAAACTGGAGGAGGCAATTACTGTCCAAAAACAAACTTTTAAATGGCACTGACCCAACAATAATAAAGAGTGATTATGCGCAGTGCGCACTCAACAGGGATATGGCTGATGCTCTCCACTGGTGCCAATAAACATACCAATACCAATTGACATACCTTTTTTATGCCTCCTCGTCTGTATATCTGCAGACACAGACACAAAAGTGAGCAGTTCAGTCATCTGCACGCAATACAGCTAGCCTTCAACATATTCTTATAGCCTACATATTCTTACCTCTTTGTTGATTGATATCCATTGAATTGGGTCCATTTTCTGTTTTAGAAAGATTGGCACAAATATGAAAGGATAGATGGTATTATCATAAAACAATATGAATTTAGATCATACAAGGGACAAACCTTACCTTAAATTGAGGAGCTCTTTACATTTTTCAGTTAAGTCCCTGCACCTGCTGTCCTTTCAAATCGAAATGTTTCAGTTTTGCAGTTAGGTTCCTGCAAGAACCCACACCAACTAAGGAGGTTCCTCGATGAACCCCACCTCCTATGCCAAGAACCCTAAGGTTCTTCAAAGAACTTTGAGGATCTTAGAAGAACCCTTGTTGAACAACCCATTTTTAGAGTGTTTGCTACATAAAAAAAGTTTAAAAGGATTGAATCTGATGCAACAGATCAGAACGTTTAGCTTAAAATGTTGAGAAACTATTATTTCTTAACATTATTAGTACAGCAATGTGCACAAGGTAGTAGGCTACGTGTGAATGTTCATTTGACTACCGGACAATGAAACAAAGTTGAAAACCAATAGAACACGAGAGAAATAGACTACTGGTTTCAATGGCATATGGAAGTCTTTATAAAATAATTGCCTCCACGGATATGGTCGGATTTTGCCTAGGCTACTTTGAAGCAAGGTAAAACATGTCTCATAATGTGTAGTAAAACGTTCAGGTTTCAAACAATTAAGTAGCTATATGTTTTCAAAATTGCGTACTGCCTCCAGCTCATTGCAAAGTAGTGTGTGAAGCGCTGATGAAGTCTGCCTTCTGTTGTCTATGCATTTGAATGGCGAATGGGAAGCTTGCTTCAATTACCAGTTGAGAAATAAAAATAGTAGCTCTTTTTAATCGTGGCCCCCCAAAAAAATTTAACACACAATTGCATTTAGAACTGTTGCGCAATGATTGGGCTTACAAAAGCGCTGTCTGACAGATTTTCCACTCAAAGGCTTTGTACATGTATGCTGTGCGAGTATGATAAATAAGATACATAATGAATATACACACGCACCAATTGAATTCCACTAAATTATGCAAATTAACTCAGACCGATAAGCATGATCAGTCAAATGTATTTACATCAACTTCTATTTACATCAATGAATAGGTTGAAAAGCATTATTTCGAAATTGTATTTTTTTTCTTCTCACGGTGCCAATTGTATTTATCTGCATTTCAGATTTTAAAAAAACGGAAACCCTGGCACGCCGAAATGCACACACACACAGAGCCAGTTGTTGGAGAGGAGGACATCATGTCAGTGTATAGTGCTCCTATGAATTACCATGAGTCAGAAAGAGAACATGTAAGACACACCCCTCTGTCCTGCCCAGGAAGGACTATAAGGGGATGGTTTGTTTTCGAGTTTGCTACATAAGAGAGTGTGACTTTTGTCTGTTCGACTACACTGAACTGAAACTCACCCTAAAACATGTGCTTTTTGAGTGCCAAGCTGAGTATGTGTGTGTGTGCCCCACACAGGAAAACTGGTTTCTACATCCGACCTCTTTTTCCGTACACAGCCCTAGCTCAACTCCAGCCGACTTCTGCTGTACCCTGATAAACTGCCTGCATGCTTGGAAGCACATCAACATATCACTAGCAAGAAACCATATTGATATACTGTAGCAATTCTTCAAGAAACACACCAACTCCAAAAGGACTCACATAGAATAGAGAACCATTTGCACAAACTGGCTGCTTGTTCATCAGCCCCAAACAAAACTAAGGGTGTAATCATACTGATACATAAGAAACTCACAATCACCATCCTTGGTAAAGGTGAAGACCAAGAAGGCAGAATCACTTTCCTTAAATATATCCATAATGGAACAAAAATTGCCTTTATTCATGTGTATGCTCCAAGTTTTTTGATTCTCTGAAGAGCATATTGTTAGAATTAATTGAATTCCAACTGGATATTGGGACAGACATGAATGCCATTTTGGACATGTGGGACAAATCTAGTAAGACCAATTACAATCCACAGGCAACTAATGCTCTCCAACATATACTCTCTGATTACAACCTCATTGATGCCTGGCAAGCTCATAACCCTAAAGCCAAAGAGGACACTTTCCATTCAAACGGGCACAAAACATTCTCCTGAATCCATTTAATACCATGATCTACTCCTCTATTTTCTTCAATCAAGAAAATAGAAATTTGACATATGAGCCTATCTGATCATCATGCTTACTACTGCCAGTTAAACATTTCTGAATTTCCTAAAAGAGCCACAAGATGGCGCTTTAATGTATCCTTATTACAAAATCATTACTTTCTGTGAATAATTTGAAACTGAATTGAATGAATTCATAATAATTAACAAAAATTCAGTCGATGACCCCCGGATTCTATGGGATGCCACCAAAGGCTTTATTAAAAATAATGCAACTGCATTTGTATATGGGTTGAATAAATCACAATTAAAAAAGATATCAGAATTGGAAATGTTGTTAACTGCATTAGAGCGTTCTCAACAAACACTCATTTCAGACCTCGATAGATATTACTCTTTCCAAAGTCAAGACAAACTTAATTTATTGATAAGACAGAGAGCAGAATTTGCCATCCATCGAGTTAGACTCAACAATTTTTTCCATGACAATCGTCCTAGTTGTTTACTGGCCAACAAGCTATGCAGTAATGATCAATTAGCTGATATAGCAATTATTGAATCTGAATTACATTAATGGAAGTTACAATCTATCTGCAATATTAAATATTAAAGCTGATCTACCCCCTAAAAAAATAAAAATATTGATTCTGAAACAGGGGAATTACTATCAGAACCTAAATTAATCAATCAAAGATTCTCCAGCTTCAACTGTACACCTCTGATTGTAAATCCACACCAAGCCAGACTAAGTCCTTTCTAAAATAATTTAGAGCTCTTCTTTCAACAGAGGAAGCCACCTCGCTGGGAGACCAAATCTCTCTCAATGAACTCAAAAGGGCATTGGATAGCATGAATAAAGGCAAATCGCCTGGATGGGACGGTATTCCTCCTGAGGTCTATTTAACATTTTTTAATCAATTAGGTCCACTATTGCATGAAATGATTAACAAAGCCGTTCACAAAAAAAGGTAAGGATGCCACCCAGTGTTCTCACTATCTTCCCCTATCTTTGATGAACACAGATATTAAACTGTTTTCCAAAATGTTGTGGTTAAGTCTAGACACTTACTTACCAAAATTGTTCCACACGGAACAAAGCCGGTTTGTTAAAAAAACGTTTATCCCCGGATTACCTCAATTGACTATTACATATTTTAAATGCTTCATCAGAAACAACAGCTCCTTGGCCTGTAATATTTCTCGATACAGAAAAAGTTTTTGATTTTTCTCCAAGATGTTCAAACGTTCATAGATGACCAATAGGGTCAAATAATAATCACAGTGGTTGTAGAGGTTGCTACAGGTCAGCACAGTAAATGTCACTTGGCTTTTCATAGCCGGGCATTTAGAGGTTGAAATAGCAGGTGCGGTAGAGAGAGAGAGTTGAAAACAGCAGGTCCGGGACAAGGTAGCACGTCCGGTGAACAGGTCAGGGTTCCATAGCCGCAGGCAGAACTGTTGAAACTGGAGCAGCAGCACGACCAGGTGGACTGGGGACAGCAAGGAGTCATCAGGCCAGCTAGTCCTGAGGCATGGTCCTAGGGCTCAGGTCCTCCGGGAGGATTCATATGATTCAGATGCTATATGCCAATCCCTCAGCCATAGTTATAACAGGCAATATCTGCTCTGCTCCATTCAGAATCACTAGAAGCAGCAGACAAGGCGATCCAAAATTAATAATGCCATTTTCTAAATGTATATGGCACGGTAGGCTAAACAATCCTAGATAAAATTAACAAACCTACAAAAAGGGAAAGATGTAGGAGGACTATCCGTACCAAACATTAAATAATATTTCCAGGCACTAGCATTTCGCCCAATCCTAAATTGGTTTAGACATGATTCTTCTGCCCCCTGGCTGAGTATAGAGAAAAATATGGTGTTCCTATTGCCCTGGAAGAGGTGGTCTTCACTGATTTATCCCTTAAACAATGTAAACTATGCATTGGTCCTATTATTGCTCACACAATTTCTATTTGGCACAAAATGTAAAAACAATGTAACTGGGAATTAAAATGGTGGCCTTTCGCATCCCTCCAGTGGTCCAAATGTGGAACCCGTACCCTTGCCGATATCATGGACAGTAATGGTTTGAAAGCATTCTAAGACTTGAAAGATACATACACATTACCAGGCAAATCCTTTTTTCTATATTTACAATTTAGGTCAGCTATGCTGGCCTATGGAGACCCTTGTGAAACCCAACTACCGAACCATCCAATTATGTTGTTTATAAATAAATGATCTGGTCAACTTTTGGAAAGCTCATATTCTGAGCTAGCCATTAAAAAAGTATGGTCCACAGATCTAATTGAATCTGAACAACCCTTTAACTGGAACAGAATATGGAAAAAGATGACCTTGGCATCCCGTAATCCGAACCATCAATTGATAGATTTTAAGTTTGCTCACAAACTGTATTTAACACCATGGAAACATTTTACGATTAAATTGGCCCCAACTCCCATCTTTTCACTGTTCCCTGAATCAGGAAGGCACATTCCTCTATATGATGTGGGAGTGCCCTTCAGTAAAATGTTTCTAGGGTAAATGTTTAAAAATATATTTTGAAGTGCATGAATGTAAATATTGAATTATTTGCATCTATTATGTCACTTAACGATGATAGCTCCTTGAATCTCTCAATAAATCAGAGAAGATTACTGCTGGCAGGCAGCACTGCCGCAAAAAAATATGTTGGCTCTTAGATGGCAATCACCTCACTCTCTCCCAATTCGCCAGTGGATAAAGTTACTATTAGAAGTTATACAATTCTAATTATGGACAGCGAGAATTAATGGTTCTAGTCAAGGAACAATTGAGGCCTGGACAAATATACTTGACTCTAAAGAATTATCTCAGCTAAAGCCCAACACATACAAATGAACAATTCATAAAGCCCAACACATACAAACAAACATGTAAGGGATCAATAAGGGATCGTAGCTTTCAGCTGGATTCACCTGGTCAGTCTATGTCATGGAAAGAGCACTTGTTTCTAATACTTTATACAGTCAGTGTATATACCTACTTTAATCTTTTTTTACTTTCTTTGCTTGCAGGCCCACAAGAAAGGGGTGGCATGGGGAAGGTTTTCTCTGGTCTCAGGGAGGGGTGGCGGGAGGGTGGGTGGGGGTTGCCTGATGAGCAACCCTAGTTGCTAGGGGGGTGGGAAGGTTTCCGGGAGAGGGGGGTGGGATTTGGATGGAGACATGTTGGCTAGGTGGGATGGGGGAATGGGATGGGAGGTTGGGGGTTGAGGCCCACTTCTTTTTTTTTTCTTTTCCTGTTTATACTGAATTTATTATGACTTAAACTCTGTATTTTTTTCTTCTTCATTTGAGTGGCAGCTTACTAGTACATGTTTTATAAACGTATCATTTGAAATGGAGAATGTACCTGTAACCCCCCCCCCCCCCCCCCCAACAAAAAAATTTGTAAAAAAAAAAAAAGTTTAAAAAAACTCAGTCAACCTACCCCCAGGTAGAACAGATGAGTTTGAAAGTGGATGTGATCTTGTGTTTACATGTAAACAGAATTATAAAGGCCTAGGTACCAGGGGTAGAGCGAAGAGGCATTGCACCGCTATTGTACTCCCTCCACTGCAGAATATATAATATATTTTCAAAATATGTATATGCATTAAAGACAAAGTTGATTGTTTCCTAATGTATTTATTGCATTTTTCTGCCATGTACAGACCGTCAAAGCAGCCAGCAAGGTTTTAGATGGCGCAACACCGCCACCTGCCGGTTACCCTGCTCATCATAAACTGTAAACACGCACGTCCACAATCATGTGGATTGTTCGGCGTAATCTGGTTTGTATCGGAAATCATTTGACTATTTTACTCACAATCATGCAATTATGATGAAATGTAGAAATAACAAAACAATTGCAATAACGATTGGCATATTGATATAGCTTAAACCCAGAAAAAATCAGAATACAATACTTACATTTCCAGCGTGGTGCATGCGCAGATCCTACGCAACCTTGGGGTCCTCGACCACAAGGCCACCCTTAGTCGCGCGTCTTTTCTGTAGTGCTCTGGTAGTAGATTTGCAAATCAACACGTGTTGGAACTTGGAGTGGATGGATAGTACATTTTAATTAAATTACTTTTTTTGAATTCGAGATTTTAGGAAATAATTAAAATTGATATACATTGACAATTTAAAATCAATCAAGTCCAAAGATTTACCATTTGACCGCGGTGCACCATTTCTTTTTGGTGAGTTCAAAAACATGCTTTGTGAACATTACTACAGCCCTGAGGTAGCCTAGCCTGTTGTTAGCTCAATTGACGCGATGGAGTCAATTGATGATGATGGCATCCTCGGGCTAGGTGACCTTGGAGTCAGCATTTTATATATTCCTTGTACTGTATTATGACAGGTTTGGGCGCGTGGTACATCGATGCATTGTCCTAGGTTAGGATTCAGTTTAGCTAGCTAGCCGGCTAGTGTGGCTCAAAGTTACTGATAATGGGATAGGATAGCAAGCTAACTGTGCTGTAGATAGCTAACGTTACGTTATATGTTGCAAGACCTGTACCACTATTAGGGATCTCGTGTTACAACTTTGGCACGTGGGCTAACTGCGATATTTATTAACGAACTCAATTGTTGTACATTGTTGCATTTACTTGGTTGTTGTAACCACTGAGTAGCTAGATTTCCTATTTAAAAGAATTAGAAAAAAGTAACGATGATCCCTTAGATGCGCGCGCCCTCTTTGTCCTTTATTTCTCTGAGCGATGTAGCCACCACGCAGGTACGGTACCACATAGTTTCTCATACTGTACCGTCTTTGCATGTACTGTACCACCGTGCACCTTGTCAGTGGTAAAGCTGACAGAACGATTTAAATCAGCAAGCAAGAGAGGTGCGCCAGCAACTGGAAATGTTCCTGTTCAAATCCCAAGTCCGACTGGGAGGATTCTACGTATCCTACACCTAGATGCCATCTCCTGCCGTTGTGCCCTTGAGCAAGGAACTTTAGCCCTGTCTTTTTACTTTAGTGTGGCTCAACCAGGCAAGTCAACCCCTCAGATGGTGAAAAAATTGCTCTAGAGTATTTTGTAATCAACATCTGAGGGGTTGACTTGCCTGGTTGAGCCACACTAAAGTAAAAAGACAGGGCTAAAGTTCCTTGCTCAAGGGCACAACGGCAGGAGATGGCATCTAGGTGTAGGATACCTAGAATCCTCCCAGTCGGACTTGGGATTTGAACAGGAACATTTCCAGTTGCTGGCGCACCTCTCCAACTTCTAGGCTACCTGCCGCCTCAAGTAGCTACTATAACCAATTAACTACAGTATTGTACATTGATAAATTATCCGTATTATTGTGTCCTACCCAGTGCCACAATGAAGTACATCCTGGTCACTGGTGGTGTCATCTCAGGCATCGGGAAGGGCATCATCGCATCCAGCATGGGAACCATCCTCAAGTCATGTGGTCTGCGTGTCACCGCCATCAAGATTGACCCCTACATCAACATAGATGCAGGGACCTTCTCTCCGTACGAGCATGGTGAGTTAAGGAGATGTTCTTTATCATAGAAATAGTGAGTTCTATGAAAATGTAATTCGATTTCTATGTTCTGTATCCCATCAGTTTGAGATATGTCTTATGTGTATGCGGTGTAACTTGGTTCACAAAATAGTTTTATGCCATGCATGATCTACACCAGTGCTTCTCAACGGTGAGTCCAGGGTCATGAAACAGAAGAAAATGCTAACTAACTATTATAGGTTGATACTACACTGTCAATGATATTATAGGCTTTTGACTCTGTCAATCACCACATTCTTATTGGCAGACTAAATAACCTTGGTTTCTCAAATGACTGCCTCGCCTGGTTCACCAACTACTTCTCAGATGGAGTTCAATGTGTCAAATCGGAGGGCCTGTTGTCTGGACCTCTGGCAGTCTCTATGGGGGTGCCACAGGGTTCAATTCTCGGGCCGACTCTATTCTCTGTGTATATCAATGATGTCGCTCTTGCTGCTGGTGACTCTCAGATCCACCTCTACGCAGATGACACCATTTTATATACATCTGGCCCTTCATTGGACACTGTGTTAACAAACCTCCAAACGAGCTTCAATGCCATGCAACACTCCTTCCGTAGCCTCCAACTGCTCTTAAACGCTAGTAAACCTAAATGCATGCTCTTCAATCAAACGCTGCTTGCACCCGCCTGCCCGACTAGAATCACTACTCTCAGTGGGTCTGACTTAGAATATGTGGACAACTATAAATACCTAGGTGTCTGGTTAGACCGTAAACTCTCCTTCCAGACTCACATTAAGCATCTCCAATCCAAAGTTAAATCTAGAATCGGCTTCCTATTTCGCAACAAAGCCTCCTTCACTCATGCCCTCGTAAAACTGACTATCCTACCGATTCTTGACTTACATTTACATTTTAGTCATTTAGCAGACGCTCTTATCCAGAGCGACTTACAGTTAGTGAGTGCATACATAATTTTTTTATTTTTCATACCCCCGTGGGAATCGAACCCACAACCCTGGCGTTGCAAACGCCATGCTCTACCAACTGAGCTACATCCATGCCGGCCATTCCCTCCCCTACCCTAGACGACGCTGGGCCAATTGTGCGCCGCCCCATGGGTCTCCCGGTCACGGCCGGCTACAACAGAGCCTGGATTCGAACCAGGATCTCTAGTGGCACAGCTAGCATTGCGATGCAGTGCCTTAGACCACTGCGCCACTCGCGATGCCATTTACAAAATAGCCTCCAACACTCTACTCAGCAAATTGGATGTAGTATATCACAGTGCCATCTGTTTTGTCACCAAAGCCCCATATACTACCCACCATTGTGACCTGTACGCTCTCGTTGGCTGGCCCTCACTACATATTCATTGCCAAACCCACTGGCTCCAGGTCATCTATAAATCACTGCTAGGCAAATCCCCGCCTTATCTTAGCTCATTGGTCACCATAGCAACACCCACCCGTAGTATGCGTTCCAGCAGGTATATCTCACTGGTCATCCCCAAAGCCAACACTTCCTTTGGCCGCCATTCCTTCCAGTTCTCTGCTGCTAATGACTGGAACGAACTGCAAAAATCTCTGAAGCTGGAGACTCTTATCTCCCTCACTAACTTTAAGCATCAGTTGTCAGAGCAGCTTACCGATCACTGCACCTGTATACAGCCCATCTGTAATTAGCCCACCCAACTACCTCATCCCCATATTGTTATATATTTTGCTCATTTGCACCCCAGTATCTCTATTTGCACATCTTCTTCTGCACATCTATCACTCCAGTGTTAATACTAAATTGTAATTATTTTGCACTATGGCCTATTTATTGCCTTGCCTCCATAACTTACCACATTTGCACACACTGTATATATATTTTCTATTGTGTTATTGACTCTGTTTTGTTTTATCCCATGTGTAACTCTGTTGTTGTTTTTATCGCACTGCTTTTCTTTGTCTTGGCCAGGTCGCAGTTGTAAATGAGAACTTGTTCACAACTGGTTTACCTGGTTAAATAAAGGTGAAATAAAATAAATAAAAAAAGTCTGAGAGCCGTAATTCTCATATGCCATGATGAGGCCTCCCAAGTACTATTCTCTGTTTGTTATGGAATTACTTTCTTTGCTCAAACACAGTTGTCAGAATCATAAAATGTTATTGCCATACAATAAATGTTACTAGGAATGTGTCTTGGTGTCCTGTGTATACAGAAGGGTACCTCAACATCAATAGTCTAGATCCCGTGTAGCTCAGTTGGTAGAGCATGGCGCTTGCAACGCCAGGGTTGTGGGTTCGATTCCCACGGGAGGCCAGTATGAAAGAAAAAAAAAATGAAGGAAAATGTATGCACTCACTAACTGTAAGTCGCTCTGGATAAGAGCGTCTGCTAAATGACTCAAATTTTAAAAAAATCCCTCAAATTTAACTCCGGACCTCGAAGCCAGTTCCACTGCATTTTTTTCTTTGTCCCCCTCTAATCAGGGACTGATTTAGACCTGGGAAACCAGGTGGGTGCAATTAATTATCAGGTGGAACAGAAAACCAGCAGGCTCTGGACCTCTGGAAGAGTTTAATACCCCTGGTTTAGATCAACATCGATACAGATGGAGACGTGAACATCCATTCAAATATACAGAATCATGTCCCTCTCTCTGTGTCTACGTATGAAAAATGTATGCACTCACTAACTGTAAGTCGCTCTGGATAAGAGCGTCTGCTAAATGACTCAAATGTAAATGTAATGTTTGCGTGTTGGCTAGGGTTTTAACCATGCCACTCGACTTCTTTCAGGTGAGGTGTTTTAACCCTGTTCCTCTGGTCTCCCTCCAGGTGAGGTGTTTGTGCTGGACGATGGGGGTGAGGTGGATCTGGACCTGGGGAACTACGAGAGGTTCCTGGACATCAGACTGACCAAAGACAACAACCTGACCACAGGCAAAATCTACCAGTCTGTCATCAACAAGGAGAGGAGAGGAGACTACCTGGGAAAGACCGTACAGGGTAAGACTCCCTATAAGACGGTGCGGGATAAGGGCTTGGATGACTGGTAGAAACAGTGTATATACAAGGGTTAGAGGAAGAGCTACCAGTCTGTCATCAACAGGAAGAGGAGACTACCTGGGAAAGACTATACAGGGTAAAACATAGTCATGCTGGGAGAGAGACTGGGTATACAGGAGCAGACCCTTGTTGAATACTTGATGTGCATTTGATTTAGCTTGTGTGACATGGCAGTTCTGACCTCAGTCCGATATCCTACGAAGAACCAATGATAAAGAGGAAGGATATGAGCTATCAAGTTCTCTTGTCATTTTCTCTACTTCTCCAGACTAACTGTCCCTGTTTGGTGTGTCCTTGCAGTGGTGCCCCACATCACTGATGCCATCCAGGAGTGGGTGATGCGTCAGGCCAGAGTACCTGTTGACGATGACGGTGTGGAGCCTCAGATCTGTGTCATCGAGGTAAGAGATTATGGGTATGGTAAACAATGGTAGATCAATGACTTCCAGAGAACGTTGCTTGGTTTGATATTAGTGTGACATGTACTTGAGGAGTAATTTCAGGCTGGGTAGACTAGTTGTATTCCTGTGTAATGTATTTACCGGTATGTCTGTTTATGTGTACAGCTAGGAGGCACTGTGGGAGACATCGAGAGCATGCCTTTCATCGAAGCCTTCAGGCAGTTCCAGTTCAAGGTGAAGAGAGAGAACTTCTGTAACATCCACGTCAGCCTGGTACCACAGCCCAGTGCCACAGGAGAGCAGAAGACCAAACCCACTCAGAACAGTGTCAGAGAGCTCAGAGGACTGGGCCTGTCTCCTGATCTGGTGAGTTAAAATTAACCCAAGTTTTTCTAAGCATAGCAAGTTATGACAGTCATAACCACTTTTCTGTACATTTAGTGCAAGGATTGTCTTGTTTGCTAATTGTGTTTGTGTTCTCAATACCCTCCAGATCATGTGTCGCTGCTCCACTCCCCTGGAGAACTCCGTCAAAGAGAAAATCTCCATGTTCTGTCATGTAGAACCTGAACAGGTAAGACCTGATCCTACAGTCATACGCTAGGATGGAACACGACACTGGCTCAATAAATCTTCAAGGAAAGATGAATAAAGAAGCACCACTGAATCCTCTAGTTGTGACTGAGTGTGTGCTCTCCCCTCCTCCCCCAGGTGATCTGCGTGGCAGATGTGTCGTCCATCTACAGAGTGCCTCTGCTACTGGAGAACCAGGGGGTGGTGGGCTACTTCTGTCAGAGACTAGACCTTCCTATAGAGACACGCCCCAGGAAGATGCTCACCAAGTGGAAGGAGATGTCTGACAGGTGGGTGTGTCTGACAGGTGTGTGGGCAGGCAGTCTCTGGGACTGGTAGCACTCAATTATTTAGACCAGGGCTCGGTTTCCCCAAAAAACCGGGCCCAGGGCTGTTCATTGTCGGTCCTTCTAATAAGGGACTAATTCAGACCTGTAGAAACAAAAACAGTAGTGTGTCGACCCTCCAGGACCGGAATTGAACAACCCTGATTTAGACCCACCACGTTTGAGTTTGACCTCTGGATAAAGAACTACATATCTGGATGAGAACTACAGAGATGTGTAATTACGCTGTTTGGGTGCTCTGCCTATTCACCTGTTGTATTGCAGCACTATGGCGTGACCTGTATTCAGATTATTGGTGCTTTAAACCAACTGGGAACTCTTGGGGGAAAAAACGAGGTCAAATCATGACGTTCCCAGTTGTCTTGAACGCACTGAAGTCGGAGATTTCAGAGTTCTCAGTTTTAAACGCGGCATATAACTTTGCCTATGGTGTGTGTTTGAATCCCAGGTCAGACAGGCTCCTAGAGCAGTGTTCTATAGCCCTGGTGGGGAAATACACCAAGTTCACAGACTCCTACGCGTCAGTCATCAAAGCTCTAGAACACTCTGCCTTAGCCATCAGCCACAAACTGGAGATCAAGGTAAAATGCACACAGCCATGCTAAAACACATGTACAAACTACACACTTGGAAAGGCACTACTGGCCGGTTTCCTGGACATAAACTCAGCAAAAAAAGAAACGTCCCTTTTTCAGGACCCTGTCTTTCAAAGATAATTCGTAAAAAAAAAAATGAAAACTTCATTGTAAAGTGTTTAAACACTGTTTCCCATGCTTGTTCAATGAGCCGTAAACAATTAATGAACATGCACCTGTGGAACGGTCGTTAAGACACTAACAGCTTACAGACTGTAGGCAATTTAAGGTCACAGTTATGAAAACTAAAGAGGCCTTTCTACTGACTCTGAAAAACACCAAAAGAAAGATGTCCCTGCTCATCTGCGTGAATGTGCCTTAGGCATGCTGCAAGGAGGCATGAGGACTGCAGATGTGGCCAGGGCAATAAATTGCGATGTCTGTACTGTGAGACGCCTAAGACAGCGCTGCAGGGAGACAGGACGGACAGCTGATCGTCCTCGCAGTGGCAGATCACGTGTAACAACACCTGCACAGGATCGGTACATCCGAACATCACACCTGCGGGACAGGTACAGGATGGCAACAACAACTGCCCGAGTTACACCAGGAACGCACAATCCCTCCATCAGTGCTCAGACTGTCCGCAATAGGCTGAGAGAGGCTGGACTGAGGGCTTGTAGGCCTGTTGTAAGGCAGGTCCTCACCAGACATCACCGACAACAACGTCGCCTATGGGCACACACCCACCGTCGCTGGACCAGACAGGACTGGCAAAAAGTGCACTTCACTGACGAGTCGCGGTTTTGTCTCACCACGAGTGATGGTCGGATTCGCGTTTATCGTCGAAGGAATGAGCGTTACACCGAGGCCAGTACTCTGGAGCGGGATCGATTTGGAGGTGGAGGGTCCGTAATGGTCTGTGGCGGTGTGTCACAGCATCATCGGACTGAGCTTGTTGTCATTGCAGGCAATCTCAACGCTGTGCGTTACAGGGAAGACATCCTCCTCCCTCATTTGGTACCCTTCCTGCAGGCTCATCCTGACATGACCCTCCAGCATGACAATGCCACCAGCCATACTGCTCGTTCTGTGCATGATTTCCTGCAAGACAGGAATGTCAGTGTTCTGCCATGGCCAGCGAAGAGCCCGGATCTCAATCCCATTGAGCACGTCTGGGACCTGTTGGATCGGAGGGTGAGGGCTAGGGCCATTTCCCCCCAGAAATGTCCGGGAACTTGCAGGTGCCTTGGTGGAAGAGTGGGGTAACATCTCACAGCAAGAACTGGGAAATCTGGTGCAGTCCATGAGGAGGAGATGCACTGCAGTACTTAATGCAGCTGGTGGCCACACCAGATACTGACTGTTACTCTTTGTTCAGAGACACATTATTCCATTTCTGTTAGTCACATGTATGTGGAACTTGTTCAGTTTATGTCTGTTGTTGAATCTTGTTATGTTCATACAAATATTTACACAAGTTAAGTTTGCTGAAAATAAACACGACAGTGAGAGGACGTTTATTTTTTTGCTGAGTTTATAATAAGACTAGTCCTGGACTAAAACACACTTTCAATGTAGAAAACGCATTCTAGTCCAGGATTATGCTTAATCGGTGTCTGGGAAACCAGCCCTATAACCACAATTACCTTGAAGATGCACTGCCATTCACAGGATTTCTATTTAGTTTATTACACAGCAAGGCTAAATTATACTGTTCCTCTGGCTTGGATGTCCTCATGAATAGGTTTTATTTTGAAGAAGGTGGAAGAAGATTGCTGCTATAAAGTGTGATTGTATGTTTAAGTCTTACTTGTTTGTGCAGTCATGTCATAGCTATACTGAACAAAAATATAAAACGCAACATGTGAAGTGTTGGTCCCATTTTTCATGAGCTGAAATAAAAGATCACAGAAATGTTCCATACTCACAAAAAGCTTATTGCTCACATTTTGTGCACAAATTTGTTTACATCCCTGTTAGTGAGCATTTCTCCTTTGCCAAGATAATCCATCCACCTGACAGGTGTGGCATTTCAAGAAGCTGATTAAACAGCATGATCATTACACAGGTGTATCTTGTGCTGGGTACAATAAAAGGCCACTCTAAAATGTGCAGTTTTGTCACAACACAATGCCACAGATGAGTCAAGTTTTTAGGGAGCATGCAATTGGTATGCTGACTGCAGGAATGTCCAACAGAGCTGTTGCCAAAGAATTGAATGTTAATTTCTCTACCATAAGCCGCCTCCGTCATTTTAGAGAATTTGGCAGTACATCCAACCGGCCACATATCTGCAGACCACATCAGCCCAGGACCTCCTCATCCAGCTTCTTCACCTGCGGGATCGAGGGGCCGTTTTTTAATAAAGCCGTTTTGTGGGGAAAAACTCATTCTGATTGGCTTAGCCTGGCTCCCCAGTGGGTGGCCCTATGCCCTCCCAAGCCCACACATGGCTGTGCCCCTGCCCAGTCATGTGAAATCCATAGATTAGGGCCTAATGAATTTTATTTAAATTGACTGATTTTCCTTCTATGAACTGTAACTGTAAAATCGTTGAAATTGTTGCATGTTGCGTTTTTATATTTTTGATCAGTATGGGATAAGATGCGTCCGATCGTGTCATGAGATGCCTAAAATGGCAACCTGTTCTCACATCTCCCCCTCCCCTCATCTATCTCTTTCTCAGTATATTGACTCGGCAGACCTGGAGCCAAACACACTGAAGGAGGAGCCTGTGAAGTACCACGAGGCGTGGCAAAAACTCTGCAGTGCTGAGTGAGTATGGTAGGGTCAGGGGGTGGAAGGTCTAGTGGTGGGATGGCACCTGTTATGGTATTGTTTTCCAATCCTCTTCTTGTAGCTGTAGCTAGTTCTACTTATTTTATGTATGGGAGTCCAGTACCAGCACAGCGGATTCATCCAGTTGAATCGGGTATGCCTGAACTTAAACACATCGTGGAAGTGGCTGGGGGGACGCAAGGAGAGTTTTGGGAAACACTGAGATATGGCATCAGTTGGACTGGTAGTGAACAGGGTCAGTATTGTGACTATGTTCATGATGGTGTTTCCCTCTCTCCACAGTGGCATTCTGGTTCCTGGAGGGTTTGGAGTCAGAGGGACCGAGGGGAAGATGCACGCCATCAACTGGGCACGCAAACAGAAGAAACCCTTCCTAGGTACAGAATGAGCTGTATCGGTGGCAGGCAGCCATGATGATGCAATAATCTTTACATCAAGGAACAAATTACACCTAAGGATGGAATTAAAGCTTTCTATTCACACTCCTTCATGTATGTGCAGTGTTAACCTGACTCGTATGTGTTTACAGGTGTGTGTCTAGGGATGCAGCTGGCTGTGTGTGAATTTGCCAGGAACGTGCTAGAATGGGAAGATGCCAACTCTACAGAGTTTGATCCAGAATCAAAGCATCCTGTTGTAGGTTCCACCTTAATAAGATCTCCCCTCCCCTTTACTGGTCGTGAAGGCCAACAAACAGAAATCTGATTCCTTACTGGTTCTTTCTAGGTGATTGACATGCCAGAACACAATCCTGGGCAGATGGGCGGGACCATGAGGCTGGGAAAGAGACGGACCATTTTCAAGACCACCAACAGTATACTAAGTAAGAGACCAAACTTTGAGAGTAATGCCACTGTGTCATAATCACACCATATACCTGCTCTGTGCTTATAGTTGTTTCATTGCAGGAAGACTTTACGGAGATCCTGAGTATGTGGATGAGAGACACAGACATCGCTTTGAGGTTTGTCAGAGGTTCACATCACTTTCTCTCTATAAATCCTTTCTACGTGTCACTAGTGTGCTTACCATGTGTTTCCTGTTCCTGTCTCAGGTGAACCCAGAGCTGAAGGAGCACTTTGAGGGGAAAGGCTTTCACTTCGTGGGTCAAGACGTAGAAGGAGAGAGAATGGAAGTCATTGAGCTAGACGGTAAGGGAGTGTCCGGGATCATGTGTGTGAGTGGACAAAATATTAGCGCTACATTGTTGTTGGCCTGGTTTGCTCGTGCCTTTATACTCACACCTCACATTAACTACAGCTCTTAACCCCCATCTTTTCTTATCTGCTTTATTTCCAGATCATCCGTATTTCGTAGGGGTGCAGTATCATCCTGAGTTCACCTCTCGCCCCATCAAACCATCGCCTCCCTACTTTGGCCTCCTGCTGGCATCAGCCGGGAAACTACAAAGCTACCTACAGAAGGGCTGCCGTCTGTCTCCACGGTAACCACCGAACATTCCCTTAGAATTAGTATGATTCCAAATTCCATACACGTATCAATGAATCTTAAAACGGTGTTGAATTTTGCTGTAGAAAGACTGCAACCATGCTGGCAATGAATGGACAGGCATAGTTACGAGAACTGCCTCAATTTAATATTGTACTGTGGAACTTAAACATTTTATAGTAACAGTATGCCGTTCTAATACATAGCGTTGGAGGTTGTGTGTGTATACACTACCGGTCAAAAGTTTGGACACACCTACTCATTCAAGGGTTTTTCTTAATTTTTACTATTTTTTACATTGTAGAATAATAGTGAAGACATCAAAGCTATGAAATAACACATGGAATCATGTAGTAACCAAAAAAGTGTTAAACAAATGTAAATATATTTTATATTTGAGATTCTTCAAAAAGCCACCCTTTGCACACTCTTGGCATTCTATCAACCAGCTTCATTACATTTTAGTCATTTAGCAGACGCTCTTATCCAGAGCGACTTAGTTAGTGAATGCATACATTTTTCATAATGGCCCCCCGTGGGAATCGAACCCACAACCCTGGCGTTGCAAGCGCCATGATCTACCAACTGAGCTACAGGAGGGCCATGAGGTAGTCACCTGGAATACATTTCAATTAACAGGTGTGCCTTCTTCAAAGTTAATTTGTGGAATTTCTTTCCTTCTTAATGCGTTTGAGCCAATCAGTTGTGTTGTGACAAGGTATGGGGGGTATACAGAAGATAGCCCTATTTGGTAAAAGACCATGTCCATATTATGGCAAGAATAGCTTAAATAAGCAAAGCGAAACGACGGTCAGTCAATACGGAAAACGTCAAGGACTTTGAAAGTTCCTTCAAGTGCAGTCGCAAAAACCATCCAAGCGCTATGATGAAACTGGCTCTCATGAGGACCGCCACAGGAATGGAAGACCCAGAGTTACCTCTGCTGCAGAGGATAAGTTCATTAATGTTACCAGCCTCAGAAATTGCAGCCCAAATAAATGCTTCACAGAGTTCAAGTAACAGACACATCTCAACATCAACTGTTCAGAGGGGACTGTGTGAATCAGGCCTTCATGGTCAAATTGCTGCAAAGAAACCGCTACTAAAGGACACCAATAAGAAGAGTCCTGCTTGGGCCAAGAAACACAAGCAATGGACATTTAGACCATTGCTTGAGTCCAAATTCGAGATGTTTGGGTCCAACCGCTGTGTCTTTGTGAGACGCGGTGTGGGTGTTATGGTGCTTTGCAGGTGACACTGTCTGATTTATTTAGAAGTCAAGGCACACTTAACCAGCATGGCTACCACAGCATTCTGCAGCGATACGCCATCCCATCTGGTTTGGGCTTAGTGGGAAGATCATGTTTTCCAACACACCTCCAGGCTGTGAAAGGGCTATTTTACCAAGGAGAGTGATGGGAGTGCTGAATCAGATTACCTGGCCTACACAATCCCCAGACATCAACCCAATTGAGATGGTTTGGGATGAGTTGGACGGCAGAGTGAAGGAAAAGCAGCCAACAAGAGCTCAGCATGTGGGAGCTCCTTCAAGATTGTTGGAAAAGCATTCCAGGTGAAGCTAGTTGAGAGAATGCCAAGAGTGCCTATTTGAAGAATCTCATTTTGATTTGTTTAACACTTTTTTTTGGTTACTGCATAGTTCGTCTTCACTATTATTCTACAATATAGAAAATAGCAAAAATAAACACTTGAATAAGTAGGTGTCCAAACTTTTGACTGGTAATATGTGTAACAAGTCTGAATCCCATTTCTCTCCCTAGGGACACGTACAGTGATCGGAGCGGCAGCAGCACCCCAGACTCTGAAATAGCTGAGCCCTACATCTCACAGGATTGAATGTGACAGGTAGGCAACGACACTACAAACACTTTCATTCTTTGACTTTTTTAAAGCCTGGAATTCAAACTGATATGCTGGTAAAACGGAGCATGTCAGTATGGTTTCTAGGCTACCAAACTTCATTAGCCATAATTTGCTGGAACCATGTATCTGCCCACAAACATTATTTCTTGCAGAGGGAAACGAACAATGAAGAGCTGAAAGAGGAAACATTTTTAATGGAGGATCATCACAAAAGGGCTAAATGAGTTTTAAGACATGTTTCCTGACCTCCCTGAACAGTATTGTTAGTATTGTTCTATGCTCTTGCCAAAAGGTAGGCAGCCATCAAATGTAACTGTCATTATGGGTCAAACAGGCCTCAGAAGTCGTTACATGCAGTAGTAACCTGTAGCTCAGTTGGTAGAGCATGACACTTGCAACGCCAGGGTTGTGGGTTCGTTTCCCACGGGGGGCCAGTATGAAAAATGTATGTACTCACTAACTGTAAGTCGCTCTGGATAAGAGTCTGCTAAATGACTAAAATGTAATGCAGTACTAAAGATTTGTGACTGCATTTTCTTAATTGAGCTGTATGCACAGCAGTGACACTGGACTAAGATGACAACCAATGGATTGGTCAGGACTTGTAATAGCAGTATTATGGGGGTCTGGTTTAATTGTAAATGGATGATCCATTGAAATGATTCCAACCTGTTTATATAGAGATGTATTGTGACTATCCAGGATTACTATGACAATATCCAGCACTGTTCCTCCTTTACACCCATCGCTCATTTTGATTTAGATCATGAATCCCTGAATTGGAACAGCCCAGTTCCAGCTGAACTGGGTACATGTACCCCTAAAAATGACATTGCGTATAACTCAAGTTCACTGCCCCAGTCTGCTATAGAGGGTAATTCCAGGTGTGGCCATCAAAATCCTATGTAGGGTGACACTAGATTAGTCTCCTGTAATTGGCCAGCTCCTCAAGTAAGTTCATGTGAATAGAGCAAGTTACAGGCTGAATGTCCCCTCCTGAAATTCATTAGATTCAAACACCAAAAAACCCACCTGTAAGATTCTACAGTACCAGTTTTTTTTATTTGGGGGGGGGCTTAATATTGCAGATAGATTGTAACTTCCATCAATGTAATTGTCTGCATCACTTCCAATCCCCCATGTTATATATATATATATATATATATATATATATATATATATATATATATATATATATATATATATATATATATATATATATATATATATATATATACACATACACAGTGGGGGGGAAAAGTATTTAGTCAGCCACCAATTGTGCAAGTTCTCCCACTTAAGATGAGAGGCCTGTAATTTTCATCATTGGTACACGTCAACTGTGACAGACCAAATGAGGAAAAAAATTGTCATTGTAGGATTTTTAATGAATTTATTTGCAAATTATGGTGGGTATTTGGTCAATAACAAAAGTTTCTCAATACTTTGTTATATACCCTTTGTTGGCAATGACACAGGTCAAACATTTTCTGTAAGTCTTCACAAGGTTTTCACACACTGTTGCTGGTATTTTGGCCCATTCCTCCATGCAGATCTCCTCTAGAGCAGTGATGTTTTGGGGCTGTCGCTGGGCAACACGGACTTTCAACTCCCTCCAAAGATTTTCTATGGGGTTGAGATCTGGAGACTGGCTAGGCCACTCCAGGACCTTGAAATGCTTCTTACGAAGCCACTCCTTCGTTGCCCGGGCGGTGTGTTTGGGATCATTGTCAAGATGAAAGACCCAGCCACGTTTCATCTTCAATGCCCTTGCTGATGGAAGGAGGTTTTCACTCAAAATCTCACGATACATGGCCCCATTCATTCTTTCCTTTACACGGATCAGTCGTCCTGGTCCCTTTGCAGAAAAACAGCCCCAAAGCATGATGTTTCCACCCCCATGCTTCACAGTATGTATGGTGTTCTTTGGATGCAACTCAGCATTCTTTGTCCTCCAAACACGACGAGTTGAGTTTTTACCAAAAAGTTCTATTTTGGTTTCATCTGACCATATGACATTCTCCCAATCCTCTTCTGGATCATCCAAATGCACTCTAGCAAACTTCAGACGGGCCTGGACATGTACTGGCTTAAGCAGGGGGACACGTCTGGCACTGCAGGATTTGAGTCCCTGGCGGCGTAGTGTGTTACTGATGGTAGGCTTTGTTACTTTGGTCCCAGCTCTCTGCAGATCATTCACTAGGTTCCCCTGTGTGGTTCTGGGATTTTTGCTCACCGTTCTTGTGATCATTTTGACCCCACGGGGTGAGATCTTGCGTGGAGCCCCAGATCGAGGGAGATTATCAGTGGTCTTGTATGTCTTCCATTTCCTAATAATTGCTCCCACAGTTGATTTCTTCAAACCAAGCTGCTTACCTATTGCAGATTCAGTCTTCCCAGCCTGGTGCAGGTCTACAATTTTGTTTCTGGTGTCCTTTGACAGCTCTTTGGTCTTGGCCATAGTGGAGTTTGGAGTGTGACTGTTTGAGGTTGTGGACAGGTGTATTTTATACTGATAACAAGTTCAAACAGGTGCCATTAATACAGGTAACGAGTGGGGGACAGAGGAGCCTCTTAAAGAAGAAGTTACAGGTCTGTGAGAGCCAGAAATCTTACTTGTTTGTAGGTGACCAAATACTTATTTTCCACCATAATTTGCAAATAAATTCATTAAAAATCCTACAATGTGATTTTCTGGATTTTTTTTTTCTCTCAATTTGTCTGTCATAGTTGACGTGTACCTATGATGAAAATGACAGGCCTCATCTTTTTAAGTGGGAGAACTTGCACCATTGGTGGCTGACTAAATACTTTTTTTCCCCACTGTATATATATACACATATCCTTTAAAAATATATATATATATTAAACTGATATACTTTTTTATTTATCACAGTTTTCCTTAACCAATGATGTTCTTTAATGCAAGGCCGACAGACAAGTTCCTTACTTTCTCCTCCTTCCACTTCCATTTTTGCGGTAAGGCTGCAATTATTTGGTTGTAATTTTGGGTAGAGCAGACATTTCCATGTTTTTGTTAGCTGCATGTGCGACAACTCCACCAGTCCTACCGATGATATCATTTTCAAAGATTATACCTTTTTTTTTACATTTGTCAACAAAAAAAAAAGTTTTTGTCAATTAGTATATTTGAGTTTAACCACAATATTTGTTGCATTATTTGTTCTGTTTCTGGAGGATTAAATTGAAATTGCAACCAACTTTCTATGGCTATGTTTTAGAAATAGTGATATCTGGGAGATGATTTCCTTTTCAAATAACAGAAAGTGAGTGGTTGTAATCTGAATAAAGGGAAAAAGGCCATTCTTGAACATTGGTTGAGACAATTTTACTAATTTGCTAGAGAACCAGTTCGGATTTATGTATAACTTTTGTATGACTGAAGCTTTTAGTGATAGGTCTGTTTTAATATTTAATTTCTGTCCTCCGAATTCATATTCATATAAATAGGCCCGTTTAATTTTGTCTGGCTTGCCGTTCCAAATAAAATTGAATATTTTTTTTTCATAATTTAAACAACTGTTCGTTAGGCGTAGGCAAGACCATAAGCAAATAGGTAAACTGGGATAATACTAAAGAGTTAATCAGGGTGATTTTTCCACAAATTGACAGGTATTTACCTTTCCATGGTAGCAAGAGCTTATCTATTTTTGCTAACTTTCTATTATAATTTATTGAAGTGAGATCATTTATTTCCTTTGGGATATGTATTCCGAGTATATCCACATCACCATCAGACCATTTTATTGGTAAACTACATGGCAATGTAAAAATTGTATTTTTTATTGATCCAATACTTACTAGTACATTTGTCATAATTTGGTTGTAATCCATAGTTAGAAAATGTATCTAGATCCTCTGAGGCTGTGGAGTGATTCTAGTTGTGGATTTAAAAGAAAACATGAATCATCAGCGTACAATGACGCCCTGGATTTCTAATCCCCTGATATTGTTGTTGGATCTGATTTTAATAGCCAACATCTCGATGGCCACAATAAATAAATATGCCGATAGTGGACAACCTGAAAAACAGTTTAAAACTTTGAGAAATAGCCATTATTTTACACCAAGGGTTACTATACATGATTTTGACCCATTTTATAAGAGATTCACCAAAATTGAAATGCTCCAGGCATTTATATATAAACCCCAGTCGTACTTTATCAAATGCCTTTTCGAAGTCTTCTATGAATAACAGGCCTGGTTTCTCAGATTTTCCATAATGTTCTATTGTTTCCAATACTTGCCTTATATTATCTCCAATGTATCTTCCATGTAAAAAACCTGTGATTTAGAATGAATGTCCGACAATACCTTTTTTATTCTATGCGCTATACATTTTGCATCACAACACTGAAGTGTAAGGGGCCTCCAATTTTTTTAATGGACTGGATCTTTATATTTTCCACTTGTATCCAGTTTCAGTAATAATAATAATATCAGACCTTCTTGAGTGTCAGATAATTTACATAGGAGTGGTTAAAACATGCTAATAACGGTCCTCTTAGTAAAAAAATCAAAAAAGGTTTGGTATACTTCGACTGGTATGCCATCCAACCCTGGAGTGTTCCCGGACTAAGTCTTAATTGCATCCAGAAGTTCCTCCTCTGCATATGCTTAAAGTACCTTGTTTCCTCCTTCAAAATATAATTTGGTGAATCATGGGTTACTCAGTCAATTGTAACCAGTTTCATTATTATTTTTGGTAGCATTCCTATGTTGAAGATGTGCATTTTACCCCATATTCCATCCAGTTTGCTTTATTTTTTTATAATATATTACACTTGATCTTTGAGTTTCTCCATTTCTTTTAGTTCTCTAATTTATTCTGAGCCTCTGTGTTTATATTGCCATCTGTTCGACTTTATTTCCTTTGTTAGTATAAACTCTTGACCTGAATTGCATGGCCTCTAAAGGCACCCCATACAATAAGGGGATTTGCTGTACCTATGTTATGTGGGGAAAAAAATCAGTTATAAATTCCTTTGTCCTAGTTAAAAATAAATCATCCAATAGGCTTTGATTAAATTTCCAATATCCTCGCCCACGTGGAAATTCAGTAAGAGTAATGTATATGCCAATTATGATGGTCCGACCGCATTCTGTCCCCTATCAACACTAACTTTTGGTGCCGTGTATATCTCACTAGATCAGGATATTTAAGCCTCCATATATCTACGACATTGACGATTTCCATAAGAGCATGTGGGTGATTGTAGTGTGACTTCCTTTACGGTCCATTGAGCTATTTAAAACAGTTATAATCCCCCACCATAATAATATTGTCTTGAATTGCTTGCAGGGTTTATCATATTGTCAAAGAAGTGTGGATCATCATTATTTGGTCCGTAAATGTTAATGAGCCATATCTGTTTATTATCCATTAACATAATCCATCTACCTTGCGTGACAATTTGCACATTCGGATCAAAATTACTATTAATATCACCCCTTTAGAATTTCTTTACCCATGGGAGAAGTATATTTCCCCCAGTACCAGTTTACAGACCTTTCCACAAGAAGTTAGGGAGACCCTAATGAGCTAGTCTTACATGGATAGAAAAACAGAACTCAATCACAACTTTAGTTCATTAAGTGAAGTTCTTTATACATTTCAGGGTTAGAAGATGTACAACCTTTGTTACAAAAATGCAAGTTTCTGTAAAAGGGCTTAATAAATTACTAAGTGTGCCGTGGTAGACTGCATCTACCAATGTCCTGATTATCCCAGAAGGCAACAAGTAGCTGGCAAGAGAAACAGACTGGCCTCAACCGCCTTCACGCCAACCATCTTGTCGCAAGACCTGAGAATATTGGAAAGAAGTCTTGTTTTAGTGGCAGGAGACAATTTGTATCATATACACTTTGAAGGTGCCATTCTGATCTCAGTCCCATATCCGCATGTTTCATCCAACAGTCACATTTTAAAAGGTATCAATCATTGATCAGAACATACCAGAGCCTGCAAAGACTGTTCAGTGAGTCGCACATGAGGCAAAGCAGCAATTTGACATACCTTAAAACCCTGAGTAAGAGTACATAAATGTGAAAGTGGAATTTGTCAATGCCAACAGTCATTTCACCCAGAGGCAGTTGCAAGACCTGCAAATAAAAGAAAAGTTGAGATTATATACATGTAGAGATCAGAGCCTATCCTTGACGTAATGAAAGTCCCATATCCGCATATTCCATCCACCAGTCACATAATTAAACAAGGTATCATTGCTCAGAACACACCAGGCCCACCAAAGAAAATCAACCACAAGCACTTTCTTCTAGAACATGACAATTCTGTATATACCTACAGATGGCCAGTCCCATCAGGGACCTGGATGGGCCATTTCATCTAGAGTGTTGAGGCACACCTATACCGCCATACCTGCAGAAAGACATGAGAAATTCAGCTGTGCACAATTTACACTAGTGGCAGCATTCCCACAGTTCAAAGCTGCAGCTAAATATCTGTAGGACAGTAGAGTGACTACCTCAGGCACAGAGAGGTCAGGACAGTCAAAGACTCCCCGTTTTTCTGGCATGCACTTGGAGAACCAGAGGCTACAAACAGAGCCCGGGTCCTTAGGATAGCATGCTACCATTGGGACCAGACAACAGTGGAATGTTTATTTTAAAAAGAGACTTACCAGCTGTTCAGTCCCAAGGTGATTGGGTCATCACATCTGCCATTTCAGTTGGTACGAGAACTGATGAAACAAAGTGAAGATCGTGGGACGTCAATCTAGGCTCAATTTCATTCCAAAGCATTGTGGATATTTATAGCGCAACACATTACATTCAATAGACTGCTTGAGTACTGAAGATGTTCTCATTATCAAGGCACTGAGGGCAAGTGGGTCACAGCCAGAATGATAGGGGAACATTGAATTACCTTCAGAATGTCAAGTGGTTAATTCTCAAGCCATCTCAGTGAGGTTGTAAGCCTGTATAGGAAATTGGGAGTCAGGTAAAAAAGCTACATATTCTCTTTATAGTATAAACCATACAATTTACATTAAATTAGCTCAGCGCAATATCTTGGCTCAGACGAGTACTATAAATTCTCATCAACGAGGTACTCCTCTAAGTGAGGGCAAGTGTGTCATCACAGCCAGAATGAGAGTTGATGGTTAAACATCTTGAAATCATTCCGAGAATAAACGTACCTTCTGCATATCCATTTGTTCATCATCCACCGTCTGCTCAGAAGATGCCTTTGACGTGGAGAGCACAGGGAAGCAATCTAATTAGATTGCAACTTCATCCGTCATATGACCAATACATGAAAATGTTCTAGGTACAATTGCACATGGAATGTCCTTTCCCTTAATGTTGCGGTGTCAGTTACTTTTGAACTGCACAGCGACCGTCGGTGAAAGTAATGTTTTTGGCATCCTGTTGACCGTGTGTGCTACAAGAAAGCAGGAACGGCTTCGATAGGTGCCTGGGTTTTAGAATGGGTTCTTTGACACTGCTCACCTGTGCTTCAGTAGCAATGCAGCCATATTGGGTTGGGCAGGGTTCATCGTATGCCTGTTGAAGTCCACCTAGAAGCAGAGATCAATGGTTAGGTATGCTCAGTAGGGCTAACCTTAGCCAGCTAGCTGTGTGGGCCTACACTCACTGTACAAAATGTAACGTTAGCTAGCATAGCCATCTACTCTGAATGTTTGACATGGTTAGCCATAGTTTCTAGCGCACTATAAAAAGCACAAAAGTCAATGTTCTTTCCCAAATTGTTGCTGATAAGTTACAACAACTTTACAGCGACCGTCGGTAAAATATGTTTTTGGCTCCTTTGTTGACTGATTCAGCCGTAAGAGATGACTGAATCGGCTTCGATAAGGGCCGCATGCAGCAGCGGCCACGTGGAAATCACAGACCAACATAGTTAGCTAACAAGAACGCGTATCTAGTTAGCGTAGGTTAACATGTTTGAAATGGTACATGTAATTTTACGATTAACATTAACTTGCTCACAAGGTTGACAGCAACTACTTTAGTTGCCGACTTAGCTAGCTATATAGCCAACTAGGTCACAAGAACGTGTAGGTCCCGCCGGAAGTTAGCCTACCCTTTTAGGTACCGGTAGCAAAACACCAGAAAACCCATTCTAACATTCACGTACGTGCTTTTCCCAAAAAATGTGATATTAGCAAATTAGTTGAAAAGCTTTCACTTCAACATAAACGGAGATGTCACGCGATAACTCGTTTGCTGGTGACTCACCTTTTGATTTCTTTAGCTTGAAATGAAGAGATAGAAACGCGCCGTCTGTTCGTTTATATAGTGTGGGACAACCTGGCGATTGGGCCACATGTGTCACATGGACGAGATGTATGATGGGATATGAAGTTTCCCGTCAACCATAGACCGCTATCAACATAGCTATCAATGCTAGAATGTGGCATAAATTTTTGATAAAATACTAACCATAAATAATGAACAAATAATACAACGAAAATAGACGGGGTAAAAAAATATATATCCAACCAGAAATACCTGTTTGAAGAGAGGCAAACAAAAACATTTTCACTTGAAGCTATTGCTAATTTATTACGCCTGGCCAATGCAGTTCTGACCAAGACAAAGCAATGGATTTCTGCCAGTGCCAACACTTGTGATCTTTGGATTAAGGCACTTGAGGTTGATTATAGTATTTTAGGTCAGTGGGATAAAGGCCACACACTAGTATTTAGTCCAGACGTCCTATATAGATATGAACACAGAGTTGGCAACTTCCGGATTTGAAAATAGATGTGCAGGTCTGCAGGCCATCTATGCAATCGAGGTGTATCTTTTTTGGGTAGGCCAATAGTGTTGAAAGTGGTTACTTTAATCAATGCTGTTAGGCAAGGCTAAGTGAGAACTAGATTTCAACTGAGCAAAGTCAACAACCCAACAAACTGATTCGCCAAAGCCAAAAACCGGTCTCAACATTTCAGCACCAGGGACAGTTCCATTACTGCTGCGACCACAGTTTCATTGAAAAGCCAGGATTGTATTGCCTTTCGAGCGAACATATACAACAAATCCAAGAATATCATGCAACGCATATCACAATTCGTGTACAGCCCAGGAAATCGTTTCGCCTACAGCTCATGCTATGCGGTCATGGCCATGTCAAGTCAATAAGCAATTTATAGACGGACCAGGCATAGGCTCCATGGAATTTCACACCAATTTGAGAGTTGGATAACAGCGTGCCTTATCATGTGCTATCTAACTATATGTTCACACTGTATAGGCCTCATGCACGTATACGATTCCTATTTTCATTATCGAAATTACTCTTTGTAGCCTTGGCCCATAGGCTAGAATACAATACAATAAGGCTATAGAATTGTCATAACATAAATGTGACGTTGTTTTCATTTTATGGTGGTGTTCTTAAGCAATATGCCCTATAATAAAGCCCGTGCATGGACCTAGGTAGGTAGCCTATCACATGACTGCAGCACTATCGCTCTTTGCTCGCTGGCGCTCTCATCTCTGTCTGACCAGAAGGCAATAGGCAGCAGCAGTCACTGGCTTTGTAAACACAACGTGCTGCGTTGCTTTGTTTCGGAACCACCACCATTGTGGGTCTCTCTCTAGCCATGCCATGGATATTTTGTGGCAATATCAGTTCAGGATCATTTTGCTAGGAGACTCGACGGTAGGGAAATCATCTTTGCTGAAGCGGTTTACAGATGGAATTTACAGCGATGTAGCGGATCCAACGGTCGGTGTGGATTTTTATGCCCGTTCGCTAGACATTGAGTCAGGGATTAAAATCAAGCTTCAACTGTGGGACACGGCTGGACAGGAACGATTCAGGTGAGATGTAGACATTAAATGTTTTCCTAGGCCTATATCTGTTATCAATAATCTGTTGACAAGATCAAGTAATTCATTATTTCCATCGGTATAAATTTGCCGATTTGTATCAAATAAATAACACGCACCAGCCCTCACGATATCTATTGTGATCGGTTTACCATTTTTGGCGAATAACATAATATAATAAAATAATCGTTTTTATTGTCTCTCTAGTCATAACCCACAGAGAGACGAGGTCAGTCATCGTCAGTCATTTTTTATCCTATGACTGTAATAACGGAGGCCCCTTACTCCAGTCTCCATAAAAACAGTCACCAAATTGTGGCGCATCATCAGTTGCATTCATTCACGGATGATGGGCAACAACCTCGCCTTGATATTGTTTTGTGTAATACACTAATGAAATATCCCTTGATAATACAATGATAAGAAGGTTTTGATGCCTTCTTATCATTGTACACTCAAATCCGGTTATTCTGTAAGTGTCGTTTGTTGCTACTGAGATGGCCTGTAAATCAGCGAGACATGTCTCTCTCTCTGTTACATACGTGTAGTAATGTGCCTCTCTGTAGCCTAGTCTGCAATGCCCAGGCATATACAGTAGCCATCCAGGACCCAGTATAGCTTGTAGTTGAAAAAAATATGTCAACAACATAATTCATTCCCCACTGATGCCTGTAGTCTCAGATACAATTCCTCTAAGATCATTATAACTGTGTTTGTAGACTGCTCTCAGATCTCCCTTTCCTCTTGAAGCCAAACCTGCATGTCTCTGACAGAATATTATGGAAGAAAGACTGTTTTCCCCTAGGAGGTTCACAGTACACACCTAAAAGAGATTATCAATGGCATGAATGAACTGTCTCTACAGGTCTGTACTGTTAGTTATCATTCCTTTGTAAGCCACAAGTGATGTTTTTCCCTGGACCTGCAAGGAATCGCAGATCGTGTTATGCTGTTTTGCCAACTCCTATATGGTTGTTGTCATGCCATGAGTGTAGTTTGGTTCAAGTCAGCATTGTTTAAATTCACATTTCACTATGGATCAGAGCTGAATCGTAACATCTCCTACTCTCCATTTTCCAGGTCCATCACTACTTCCTACTACCGTAACTCAGTGGGCGGGCTCCTCGTGTTCGACCTGACCAATCGCAAGACCTTCGACCACGTGAGGGAGTGGCACAAGGAAGTGAGCGAGCACATCCTGCCGCACCACATGGTCTTCATCCTGATTGGCCACAAAAGCGACCTAAACAAGGACCGGAAGGTGACGCGGGACGAGGCTGAGCAGCTGGCGGCGGAGATGGGGATCCGCTATGTGGAGACGTCGGCTAAGTGCAACAGCAATGTGGACCGGGCCTTCGAGCTGCTCAGCAGGGACATCTATGAGCTGATGAAGATGGGGGAGATCACCATGAGGGACGGATGGGACGGGGTGAAGAGCGGCCTCACCACCAGGGTCCTGTACCCGGGCGAAGAGGACATTGAGGTGGAGCCAAGGGAGAAGAGCTGCAACTGCTGAGAGACTGACCCTCGATCTCTGACCCCTGACCTCATCCATGGTCATATTCATTAGGCACCAAACGGAAGAAAACGGACTGAAACAGAGCGGGACTACCTGGAATTGTCCAATAAGAAACACACATTTTTATTTTCCGTTGTGAAACGTTTTAGAACGTGTTCCGATGCGTGCCCTAATAAACACGACTCATGTCTCCACTTCCCCCTCTCTTATCTCCACAAGTATCTCACATCGTCTCACAGTTTAATCAGTTTCCCATTGAAACTAAGCCACAGTCTAAAGTGAGGCCCTTGTCCTATGACTTCATCATCACGCGTCCACGTGTCACCCTATGCTTAGTGTAGATAGGATGCCAGTCCCCTCTGTATCAGTTCCTACAGAGGTCAGGATGGGGCTGTTTTCTGATGGGAGTACAGGATACACATCCTGTAGTACACATCTTGATGTGACAAAAGCTTCTCTACAAACACAAAAGTCTGAGTCTTTAGGTCAAACTAAAGGTTTTACCCCTAGGTAAATCCTTGCAGTGGAAAAGCATCATACATGTACATGCTAAACCTACACAGATTAGCATCACCTGGGTAGCTTTGGGCCCAGTTAGGTAAGGCAGACACAGAGGCTGCGTTTTCACAGGCTGCCCAATTCTGATCTTTTGCCCAATTATTGTTCATTTGACCAATGAGAAAAGGCCTTTTGCCAATAATTGGGCAAAATATCAGAATTGGGCTGCAGGTGTAAACGCAGCCAGAGACACCTGTATGAGAGCGATCAGGCCTTGGGTTATTCCAGTACGTATCCTATTCATTCCTGGATGCCCTTTGCTGCCGCAGGAGTTATTGGACTCTCAAGCAGGCAAGTTCTGGACTTGTGGACAATACATTATTGCGGTCTGGCATCACTCCAATGACGCTGTTGTGGGTTGGCTCCGGACTGGCTGTGTGTGTGTGTGTGCGTGTGTCGTTGCTCTGTCTGCAGTCCCCTGAGACTGTACATCATGTTCGGTATGGTTAGCTCTGGCGTTAAAAGGTCACTGATAATAGGCAGGGAGAATAAACTGTACTCTATATGTGTCACCACCACCACCCCTCCCCTGCTAATCAATATGGTCCTGTAGACTACTAATCTATGTAAGTGCACACAAGCCAAATCATGTTCATGTTGCATTATGTTGTGGACTTCCTACTTCAGAACAGATGAGTAATGTTTTTAACATTTAAAAAAACATATCTATCATTTGTAGTACATTGCTGAAGCCACAAACCATTTGGTAGCCACTCTTTGCATTTGTATATGGCATATGAAAAAACAAAACAAACCTTCCAAGATGGGTCTTCAAGGGGGGAAAACCACCCCAAACAATATTCCTTTAACTGGAGAGAGGTATTGGCTGATACCGATTCTTTAAGACTGCTCACATGGATTAAATGTGGGGCTTTTGTGGCCATAATAACAATTGAAGGGTTTATTGGCATTATTATATTATCTGGTTGAGAACATGACATTTCGGCCCTAATGCCTTCCATGCTCCATCAGAATGGTTCCTATATCAAGACAGCCAGAATCTTGCCCTGCTCTGACTATAGGCACTTTCTGCCTGCAGAGAGGCACAGGAAGATAACTCTAGTTTCCCTTGGCTACTACCTCTATACAGCAAACCCCAGTGCAGATAACAGTTGCCCTGAGACTGAGACTTGGCTGTAGATTCTGGTGTTACCATAGGAGTGTACAGCCCTGGCTCAGGGCCTAGATAACAGCTCACTTTGCCTGGTCCCTCCTACCTCCCTCCCTCCTTCCCCTCAGCTCACCTTGTCCACCTCTCACCAGCACCACACCTCACCAGACACTTCACACACTGTAGATGACAGGAGAGACATTGTGCATTTAGCAACTGTGACTTTATGGGATATTGTGTTCTATGTTGGTTTTGTGTTCCAGTGGTCATGCGACTTGACTTGTTGAAAGGAATGTCTAACTAACTAATCTTTTGGGAGCCTTTACATACTGGTAAACAACTTACAAAGCCTCAGCATACAATTTATTGACAACAATATGTGTTTGTCTACATACAGTACTTATGTTTTGCCTCTTGCTTTACAAAGTCTGATGCAAACGTAGTTTAGTTGTTCCCTTTGTTCCCACTCTCATCAATGTTAACCCTGTTTATAGTTATGCCGTAGTCAGTTATTCAGCTCTACTGACCATTCACAGACTTTGATTAAACCTCTGTTATCACAGTTCATAACCCAGTTACAACATGTCTCATTTCTTTAAAAGTGAAATCAGTTGGCTAACCAATATGAATGACAGTCAGATGTCTGTATTGATCCATATTCTTGCTACGCTAAGGAAGGACACATCCACAAAGAGAAGGCAATACCGAGGCCCAGGGAGGGGAGACATGCCCATTAAATGAACTAAAACAGTCTTGCCTGGGAATGTATATAATTGGAAGAATTCTATTTTTCATACATGTTTTCAAAGGTATGATAATGTAGGCCGCTGTCTGTTTGGTCATCGCAACTCAACTCTTTTGAAAAGCAGCAAATATTTCCATTCTAATCCACAAAGGGAGTTAGAGTCAAATCATGTTCCTTATAGTATGTACCTCTTCCATTTTGCAGCTTTGTGTGTAATTTATAACAGGGTTTATTTTGTACAGCTGTATTTTTAATGCGTATAATAATGATAGTATGTGCTGTAATACAGCTGCTTGTCAGTGAATGCAACCTATTACTGATCACTGAATTTGTTAAGGATTCTTATTGGCTGTATTGTTACATCAGATATGAAGAAAACAGGAAATAGCATGCTGTGGTGATGATGATGCCGATGACGGTCTATGAATAAGGTGTATCTGGAGAAAGGCCCATGTCACTGAGATGGAGCACCAGCTATATTCAACAGCCTATTCAGGATAAAGGACTTGAAAGAAGAGATTGAGCTTGGATCTTGACACATTGCCAGTAGAACTAGAAAAGTTTTGATTTTAGCAGAAAAATGCAAAATAGATTTTGCAGAAAAATGCAAAATAATTGATGTTTTAGAAAGTGTTTAGTTGATTATAAATAATAAGTGGCCATTTTCATTGTGATGATAGTTATATCATAATACTGTAATCCGAATACCAATCGACAAAACAATATATTTAAATATGTAGTATCCAACAGGTCCTTGATAGTAAAACAACATATGACAAATCACTAATGCATTTTACTTGCAAATTCTGTTTTTTGGCAAGCTTACAACTAGACATAGCAGCACAGCAGCACAGTTCATGGCTCTATTTAGCCTCTGACTGAGTCTGATCACAGTTCACAGCTTTTTAAATTTTTTATTTAACCTTTATTTAACCAGGTAAGCCAGTTGAGAACAAGTTCTCATTTACAACTGCGACCTGGCCAAGATAAAGCAAAGCAACAACAACACAGAGTTACATTGATGAAATAAATGTTATTTATTTTCTATTCTAAATGTTCTGTGCAAGGTACTCTACTGTTAAAGGGGTATTCAATCAATAAACAATATTATGTCCATGGTGCCATATTATGATTGACCATCTCCATGCCAGGGTTGTGGCGTCCTCTTTTGGTACAACATAACTGCATACCTGACCCACTTAGCTGAATCACAGTGCAAATAAAATACTAAACTTCAACTAATAAACATAAAACTGTGTATGGTAATAATAGTGATGGTGTTTTAATTTTCATAAGCATAAGTATGAAAAATGTATGCACTCACTAATTGTAAGTCGCTCTGGATAAGAGTGTCTGCTAAATGACTAAAATGTAAGATGTAAATAAGCCTCTGTTGAAAATCACAACTGTTAATTGGTATAACTGATCAATAACAACAATAACGGATTAATATCACTTGTAGCTCAATTGGTAGAGCATGGCGCTTGTAACGCCAGGGTAGTGGGTTCGATCCCCGGGACCACCCATACGTAAAAATGTATGCACACATGACTGTAAGTCGCTTTGGATAAAAGCGTCTGCTAAATGGCATATTTATTATTTACTTGCGGAAATTAAGCTGTTCACTGATATTGCTTTCACTTGCACTCTCCACTCCTGTCCAAGCTCACCTGTCGAAACCATATATAGACTTATGGTAGAAACATCTGTGGTTCTCAATGAAATGAAAATGAAACATCTGGAGTGAGGAAATGCAGATACACACAAGCTAAAGGTGCAAATTCTTTAAAATGACAGTGCAAATCACTCTGTGCAATTTCTAATGTACATTGAGTTTAGCTGAGCTGTATCAAATGGCTTTGTAAGCTGTCAAAATTTGTGATTATTTGATGTGGTGAAAGATCATATAAATGTTATGTTAAATGAAAGAAAGACTTGATGCATTTATATGATTATATATTTGTAAAGTTAATTATTTTATGAAAGTGACAGTAAAGGTATTTTGTAAGCATACTGAGCAAGGATGTTGTCCTGGTACCGAGTCTAGATTGGTCTAGATCAGGGATGAGCAACACACGGACCAATAATAATAATACAAATAATAATAATAAAATGAAATAAAAATGTGGAACTTGGTATGAATATGGGTATGCAGAACCACGAACCACTCGTGAGTTCCGTTTTTTGTGGCCCCCACCCCCATCAAAGTGTGCATTTGTTCCCTTCATGGCTTTGAAAGGAAATGAATGGTATATGGAAACGCCAGTACACCGATCCAATATTTGTACATTTGCGGGGAGTCGTGAACGAGTACACACTTCAGGAGGAATGGGAAGCAAGAGGGTAGGTGGTAGGGGTCGATTTGGAATAAAATTGCGAGGTCAGCCTATCTATCCCATTATGCTTTGCGTCAGGAAAAATTACAGATAAATGCAACTAATTCTGTTTGATTCAATGCTATCTCTTGTTTTGTCAACTAAAATATGATTTAAATACTTAATCCAACTGAAAATCACAAACAGAACATGTTTGATAAAATACATTACATTATATTTTCTACCCTGACTGAAGTCCCTGTGTCCAAAAACCACTTGTAGAACAATGACTTCCAACGTTAAAAAGGGCTTCTGCAATTTGACCACATGGCGGTTGGGGATGGTTGGGGATTCACAACGCTTCTTGCTTAATCAATATCAGGAGTTTTCGGAAGCGTAATTGTTACTATCTGTGGCAGTGAATGGTCGTGAATCTTTGGGCCAACATGTTGTAAAAATAAAACTAACAGTCAACAGCAGGTATTGATTAATCGTAGTGTGGCGCCCGTACATACACAGACAGACCTGTGCCACTGGTCCACAAAATATTAAATAGCAAAAGCAGGTCATAATCCAGTGAAATAAGTGATGATTGCCGTAATAAAAATTTAACAGCGACTTATTGTCAACAGGCTTGTGTTTATGTTTGACCTATTTTGGGAGTGCAGCATGCATGACTGGCTATATCTCAGGAAGTGTAACTGCACGAAGTGCGCATGCCCAGCAGCTTGTAGGGATGTGTTCGACTTCGTAAAAACGGTAAGGAAAATCTGAACGATGGCTTTGTAATTTTAGGTTTATTCGGTTTATAAAGGCTAACTGATTTATATGCGAGGTAATGTCTATCTCTACGTAGAGTTTGGTATTTGTAAAGGGGTAACACCCCGGGCTCGCTCCGAATGGCGGAGCAACGCCGTCGCCGCGTTGTTGTTTTCGTGTACGTGCTGCCGCACAAGGACGTAATTTTGAGGGAGCGGAGAAAATAAAAAGTAGAACGAACGGGCGCACGCTTGTTCAGAAAAAAGCGTCACGTAACCGCCGTCAAATATCAAGGTGGCTAGTAACAGCCCAGCCCCAGGTTGCTTGAGCGCCAAATCTCTGCCCAAAGTCTATGTAGTTAGCCTAGCCATCTTGCTAGCTACAAGCCGCCACCTTGTTAGCATGATAGTACATTGTATGGGCGTAAACCGTTCATATATACCTCACTGGCGATTCGGGCCAATGGCGCATTAGCAGCTAGCTAGCTATCTATGTTACACCTGATCTCACGACTAACTAGTGCACTGCACTGCCCATACCCACAGAAACGTTGTGAGGAGAAAAACTATGAGTGAAAACTTGGTGTGCATAACGTTTAACTATTAGCTAGCTAACTCAACGTTCCTGTGGGTATGGGCAGTGCAGTATACTAGTTTCAGTCAGGAGATACGGTGTAACAATAGCTACCTAGCAACTAGTTAAAAGTAATGCACACAAGCTTTGTAGAGATTAAGGGGAAAAGGAAGCCAGCTAGTAACCATGTGGCTTTTAATGAGCCCCATGCAGTGACCCCTTTTCTAAATATGACAGAGTAACTGAATAACACTTTGGAGGTTAAAATGAGCTGAACCCATACAGTCATTGGCTGAAACTGAGAGGCAACTGAATCTGTTTATGGGCATGGTCTGCCCTAAGAGCATTTTATCCAGATTTTGCCTTGTCCTGACTGTCCTCCTGTAATCTTTGACACACACACACACACACACACACACACACACACACACACTCATTCTTCTAATCTAGCCTATTTGTCACCATTGTGCTCTTCTTCCCTATACTTCCCTGGGGCCTTCAGTAGGCTACACTGGGAGAGGAGTC
The DNA here is from genome assembly GCF_964263955.1 of Coregonus lavaretus. Classification (NCBI taxonomy): domain Eukaryota; kingdom Metazoa; phylum Chordata; class Actinopteri; order Salmoniformes; family Salmonidae; genus Coregonus; species Coregonus lavaretus. Next base: position 15,224,632 of record NC_139990.1, read on the forward strand.
AGGATGGCACAAACCGAGGTGACAACGGTCTCCATGGGGGACCTGATGGTAATGAAGGCTAATGAGGAAGAGAATGGTGATGATGAGGACAGCAACACACAGGTCATCCTCCAGCTACAACCAATCACAGCAGGGTAGGTACACACAGATGTTTACTTGGGCCTGATAGGGGAAAAGTGGACAAGACTAGCGTAGCAGAGTTGGTTCGGTGAACCATGCTCACATGATGGCTCCCCAAGCGAATTGCCTAGGCTTTAGGTTAGTGAGCTAACATAGTCAGACCCTGCAAAGTTTTCATTTGTTGTGTGATTCACTTTCCCTTGCAGTATGGATGAGTCAGGAGAGACAGACACAGCTGTTGTGGCTGTGGAGGCACACCCAGGTAAGGAACACACACACACATACAAACACAAATACACAAACAAAGCATATCATAAAAAATGTGCACGTGTGTGTGTTCCTTCAGAAGAAACCACAGTTGACGGGGAGGAGGTAGAGCTGGGTTATCCCATCACATGTGGAGAGTGTAAAGCTGTGCTGCTGGTCAAGAAGTTTGTCTGTCCTGGAATAAATGTAAAATGTGTCAAGGTTAGTATTGTCATGGTCATTGTATTTTCTACAGAAATCATGACGTTTTTCAAATGTTAGTGTGCAGAGAAGGAACAGCTCAGCCTGCCAGCTATTGATATACTTATAATCCTGTTTGTACCATATCAGCAGAAACGATTGTCACATACCGTTTAAAAATATATGCCATTTAGCAGACATTTTCAACGTGTGCATAAATTTTACGTATGGGTGGCCCCAGGAATCGAACCCACAACCCTGGCGTTGCTAACACCATGCTCTAACAACTGAGCCATACAGGACCAGTTGTTTGCTTTAACAATGCCTTCGACGTCAGTTGAATGTTTCTCCTTGGCCAGTTGTTTCTTTGCTGTCTCCTGTATAATAAGGGGTATAGGTATATGTTTGTAATCCCAGTGAACAGGTATGGTTCCTTTCTAAACTCCTCCCTATAACGGGTGCCCCATACAGTATGAAGACCAGCTGATCAGTCCCAAGCAGTTTGTCCACATGTCTGGGAAGGCTACGCTGAAGGACTGGAAGAGAGCTATCCGGATGGGCGGGGTCATGCTCAGGTGAGGAGTAGAGTCGACCAATCTCAAATCAACCCCTAGCCTCTAGCCCTTAAGCACTTGTGGAGAGATCATTAGATAGGCATAAGCCTATCTCTTAGACATAAGAGGTTGTCTAGAAGTTAGAGAGGTGGGCCAGAAACTGGAGGGTTGCTAGTTGGGATCCCAGGTGTGAGGGGAAAATCAACCCGAGGTGATTGATGCAGATGGTGTGTCCCTTTTCTTCCTTCTGTCTTTCCTCACTCTTGTCCTTTATCTAATAATCTATCTCCTTCAGGAAGATGATGGACTCAGGGCAGCTAGACTTCTATGAACACAGCACTCTGTGCACAAACACGTGTCGTAGCACCAAGTTTGACCTGCTGATCAACAACACACGCTTCCCCCCTGATGGCAGCGGTCTCACCACGCCCATCTCCTCACAAGGTGAGACCAGACACACCCCTCACTGAGGGCTGTAAAGATATCAGGTTGTCTGTGGCAAAACAATTGAAAAGTTTGTCAGGCAGTTCTTTTCGGTAAATACATTTTTTTCCCTATTTTCTTCCATTTACTTCGTTTTTGAATTGGTGATATGGTACACATGTCCATTAACTTGACATTTTTATTGAAATATTTACGAGTTTGGAATACTGTATCAGTCAACAAGCATCCAGGACCAGAACTATCCGTTTTAAGTTGTGTAATGAATATTGTAAGAAGTGTAGCTAACCATGTATCTCCCCCTGTTGGACATGTAGCCCAGGTGGTGATAGGTAATGGTGGCCAGGTTGCCATGACAACAGAGGAGAGGTCAGAGGTTCTGACCGGAACAGTGGAGTGGAGTTCAGGGGCTGTAGCCATGGAGACAGAGAAGAAGGAAACCAGTGAGATATCAGGTGAGTTCTTCACCCAAACAGCTCCCACTAGTGACTATTTACTGTAGTTGCACTCTCAACGCTGTCAAATATGCAGAAAAATATATATAAACGCAACATGCAACAATTTCATTGATTTTACTGAGTTAGAGTTCATATGAGGAAATCAGTCAATTCAAATAAATAAATTAGCCCTAATCTATGGATTTCACATGACTGGGAATACAGATATGCATCTGTTGGTCACAGATACCTTTAAAAAAAATGGGCCTCACAATGGGCCTCAGGATCTCGCCACAGTATTTTTGTGCATTCAAATTGCTATCGATAAAATGCAATTGTGTTCGTTGTCCGTAAGCTTATGCCTGCCCATACCATAACTCCACCACCACCATGGGGCACTCTGTTCACAACGTTGACATCAGCAAACCGCTCGCCCACACGAGTGGTCTGCGGTTCGAAGCTGGTTGGCCATACTGCCAAATTCTCTAAAATGACGTTGGAGGCGGCTTATGGTAGAGAAATTAACATTAAATTCTCTGGCAACAGCTCTGGTGGACATTCCTGCAGTCAGCATGCCAATTGCACACTCCATCAACACTTGGGATATCTGTGGTATTATGTTGTGTGACGAAACTGCACATTTTAGAGTGGCCTTTTATTGTCCCCAGCACAAGGTGCACCTGTGTAATGATCATGCTGATGTTTAATCAGCTTCTTGATATGCTACACCTGTCAGGTGGATGGATTGTCTTGGCAAAGGAGAAATGCTCACTAACAGGGATGTAAACAAATTTGTGCACCACATTTGAGAGAAATAAACGTTTTGTGCGTATAGAACATTTCTGGGATCTTTTATTTCAGCTCATGAAACATGGGACCAACACTTTACATGTTGTGTTTATATTTTTGTGTAGTGTAGTTGTCTGGGCATTAGTCTTGTATCAATCTAAGCTTCATACCTGGGTCAAATACATAATGTCAGATACGTGCTGTTGGGTGCGATTGGTTTAGCTCCCCCGGTAAAATGGAACCAATGGAATAATCCTCAAAGTGCAAACTGCCCACCCTGAATGCCGGTCAAGCTAAACCAACTACATCTCAAGTATTTGAAAGTATGTGACATGTAATTAACTTAAGGTCTGCTTGGCATGCGATTGGTTGAAATCTTGCTCACCTCTCTCACACTCGTTACTCAAATGGCAAATAAACTACTTTGAACTTGAACTTTTAAACTGTGTCCTTTATGTTCCCCCAGAGGAGACGTTGAACTTCTGGAAAGGCATAGCTGACGTGGGGCTGATGGGGGAGGTGGTAGACAACATCAGGACAGAGCTGCTGGAGATGCTGAGAGGAGTGCAGCTACGCAGCGAGCAGGCTGCTATGCAGGACGCAGGTGGGTACTGGCACACTGGCACCTAGGACACAGGGTACTGGTCATAGATGCTGAGAGGAGTGCAGCTACGCAGCAAGCAGGCTACCGTGCAGGACACAGGTGGGTACTGTTACCTAGGGGATAGGGTACAGGGTACAGCTCATTTCTAAGGGTATATGCATGGTGCCACACAGGTGCAATGTTGGTTTCTGTTGATCAAGTCTGGGGATGAAATAAAACTATAAGTATTATTGACTTCTGAGGAGTAACGTAAAGTAAAGACTAGATTATGGATCTTTTGTGGGGCATCCCCCCAAAAATGGGACACATTTAATGTCTTTTAGAAATGCCTTACTGTAGTAAGTAAGTCAAGTTTAGACTTCTTTGCTTTGATTCATTGAATGACTGATGGATTTGTTGTTACAGACCATGTGAGGGAGGGAGTGAGGGGTTGGATGGATGGATGGATGGATGTGTTGTGAGTGACCCTGTGATTGGTTGATGGATGTGTTGTTACTGACGATGTGATTGGTTGCCCACTGATGGATCTCAGATTCCTGTCTGGTAGAGGTGGCAGTGTTGAGTAACCTGGCCCAGGTGTTTGGCCTGCTGGACTCGGTCAAACACATCCTGAACGTAAGGAGAGAACAGACTGACCCTGGAGAGGAGCAGGTCCTTAGCACGCTGACCAGTGAGTAATGATCAATTCAGTTTTCAATTCAGTAACTTCAGGCAGAGGAAGGGAGATTGAGATATGTAGATAAATATTCCTATGATGTTTCGGATCATTTATATTTTAGTCATGTCATTTAATGTCAATGGTCAGGAAACAAAAAAGTCAAGTCTACATTCAATAGCAAAGATAGAACTGTATTGGATCTTGCCTCAAATTGCTAATTGATGTGGTGGATTACTGTAGAGCTCCATCTCTGAGTCATTTCTGACCTCTGACTGATCTCCACAGACCTGGAGCTGCAGCTGGAGGAACAGAGGCGACAGCAGCACGTCAGAGCTCAGCTCTGCCACCCCCAGCCCCTCAACAACATCAGCCACACCCCAGGAGGCAAACCCACCAAGCCCAAGGCCAAACGTCCTCGCCTACAGCGGCCAGCCTCCACCACCACCCTCCTCACCTCCTCCCTCTCCCAGCCCCAGACAGCCACCCTGCAGCCCCAGCAGTTCACTGTACTTTCCCCCATTTCATTCTCCTCCATGGGCCAGCCCTTCTCCCTGTCCGGCCTGTCTGGCCTGTCAGGCCTCCCCATGACCACGCTGGGTCAACAGAACAACACGGTGACCCTCCACACCCTACCCGCCGGCGCCCAGACCTTCACCCGATACATCACCACCATGGTGGGGGCCGACGGCAAGATGGAGACCTTGACGCTGCACCCGTCCCAGGGGCTGACGCTGGTGGGCACCACCCTCCAGGACCCAAGTCAGCTTGGAGGAACCATGATGAGTCCGCTGGAGCTGGTCCAACTCACCCAGGGAGGGGTGACCGTCAGTGGGGAGATGATGGTGGAGCAGCCCATGGGCCAGGTTGTGGAGGGTGGGACAATGGTACTCCACCAGGAGGGGATGGTACAGGAGGGATTGGTGGAGGGAGTAGAGGACAAGAGCCAGGCACAAACCGTGACCGAGATTGACCCCGCGCCGGGCGACCAGGACCAGACCATGGGGGCGGTGATGGAGCTACAGCTGGCCCAAGAAGGAGAGGCTGAGGCTGGGGAGGAGGGCTCTGCCATGGTGGTCCATGGTGGGATGGAGGTGACCATGGTCTCGGAGGAGGTGGAGGGAGAGGTAGGGGAGGGGATGGTGGTTCAGGGGGAGTCTGAGGATGCCCAGGGGGAGGTTCTCGAAACTGGGCAGCAGAGCCAGGTAGAGGGGATACAGCTGGACGCTAACGGGCAGATCTCAGGCCTAAGGATAATGGTGATCGAGGAGGAGACTCAGGAAGAGGACAAGGCCAAATGACCCAGCTCTGCTCTGCAGACAGAGACAATACCCTCTCCTCCCCCTGGAGCCATGTGAGATAGTAGGGATGGACTAGCCTGGTTCCAAATCTGTTTGTGCTGTCTTGCCAACTCGCTGTGACAATGATCATAGGAGCTGGCAAGACGGCACAAACAGATCTGGGACCAGGCTAGGGATGGACTCATAGACAGAACATAAAAGAGCATGCAGGCAGACTTGTGGTGTGAGCAAGTGTGTGGAGGATGCTATTTACACAGAAAGCTGCCAAAGACCTAGCCTTCTTAGAGAAGCTGTGGTGCTTAGCAGCTAGGCCAGGGTGTCCATTATATTCATTGTTGTTTCGTTAGTTTTTATTTAAACAAAATGACAAGACAGCCAGGCATAGTATCTTATATTGTTTGTTTTGTAACACGTGTGTTACCTTTTTGCTGTGTGTGTGTGTGGCTAGAGGTCTACTGTGGGATGATAGCAACAGTTCTAAAACAAAGTCTGCTCTACATTTCTTTCCAAAATAGAAAGCATACCACTCTTCCTCTGTGCAGTTTTTGGGATGAAGTCTTTTCTGCAGTTTTTGTAAAACAAAACAAAGATAATATGTTGAGCTCACCATTGTCAGTTCTGTGAATCGACACATTGTATTATTCACTGGAAGCCTTTTCTTTTCAAGATTTGCATAATTATTCATGGTGATTCGCTGTATGGCGACAAATGTAGTAGATGTACACTACCGTTCAAAAGTTTGGGTTCACTTAGAAATGTCCTTGTTTTCGAAAGAAAAGCAATTTTCTTGTCCATTTAAAATAATATCAAATTGATCAGAAATACAGTGTAGACATTGTTAATGTTGTAAATGGCTATTGTAGCTGGAAACGGCTGATCTTTTAAAATGGAATATCTACATCGGCGTACAGAGGCCCATTATCAGCAACCATCAGTCCTGTGTTCCAACGGCACGTTGTGTTTGCAAATCCAAGTTTATTATTTTAAAAGGCTAATTGATCATTAGAAAACCCTTTTGCAATTATGTTAGCACAGCTGAAAACTGTTGTGCTGATTAAAGAAGCAATAAAACTGGCCTTCTTGAGACTAGTTGAGTATCTGGAGCATCAGCAATTGTGGGTTCGATTACAGGCTCAAAATCGCCAGAAACAAATAACTTTCTTCTGAATCTCGTCAGTCTATTCTTGTTCTGAGAAATGAAGGCTATTGCATGCGAGAAATTGCCAAGAAACTGAAGATCTCGTACAACGCTGTGTACTACTCCCTTCACAGAACAGCGCAAACAGTCTCTAACCAGAATAGAAAGAGGAGTGGGAGGCCCCGGTGCACAACTGAGCAAGAGGAAAAATACATTAGTGTCTAGTTTGAGAAACAGGTGCCTCACAGGTCCTCAACTGGCAGCTTCATTAAATAGTACCCGCAAAACACCAGTCTCAACGTCAACAGTGAAGAGGCGACTCCGGGATGCTGACCTTCTAGGCAGAGTTGCAAAGAAAAAGCCATATCTCAGACTGCCCATCTTAATCTTTTCTTTTTATTGGCCAGTCTGAGATATGGCTTTTTCTTTGCAACTCTGCCTAGAAGGTCAGCATCCCGGAGTCGCCTCTTCACTGTTGACGTTGAGACTGGTGTTTTGCGGGTACTATTTAATGAAGCTGCCAGTTGAGGACCTGTGAGGCGCCTGTTTCTCAAACTAGACACTCTAACGAGATCTTCAGTTTCTTAGCAATTTCTCGCATGCAATAGCCTTCATTTCTCAGAACGAGAATAGACTGATGAGTTTCAGAAGAAAGTTGTTTGTTTCTGGCCATTTTGATTCTGTAATCGAACCCACAATTGCTTATGCTCCAGATACTCAACTAGTCTCAAGAAGGCCAGTTTTATTGCTTCTTTAATCAGTACAACAGTTTTCAGCTGTAACATAATTGCAAAAGGGTTTTCTAATGATCAATTAGCCTTTTAAAATGATCAACTTGGATTAGCAAACACAATGTGCCATTGGAACACAGGACTGATGGTTGCTGATAATGGGCCTCTGTACGCCGATGTAGATATTCCATAAAAAATCAGCCGTTTCCAGCTACAATAGCCATTTACAACATTAACAATGTCTACACTGTATTTCTGATCAATTTGATGTTATTTGAATGGACTAAAAAATTGCTTTTCTTTCAAAAACAAGGAAATGTCTAAGTGACCCCAAACTTTTGAATGGTAGTGTATATGCAAGATCCATAGAGAACACATTTCTCTCCTCCATTGCATTTTCTTTCTCTGTTTATGATTTTTAGCATGTGGTTATTTTAGTAACAAGGTTTTGTATTATTTGCCTCCCAAGTTTAATAGATAGAAATGGACCTAAAGGTAAAGTATGACTAAGATGGTTATTTATGTAAGTCAAATTAGAATAACAGGGACTCTAATGTCAAGCTGAACAAAATGCTGTTAACACTTTAGTAAGGGAGTATACATACGGCATTCATAACACCTTTATGAAACCATTCATAACCATTCACTAGCCTACGGATATTGTTGCACTCACTTTGTCTAGGGGTCCTAGGCCTAGTTACATGGTCTGTAACCTGAATTAATGTTTGCGTTTATGTGAGAAATCAGTGTTTTGAGGTGGCAGGTAACCTAGCGGTTAAGGCCGTTGGGCCAGTAACAGAAAGGACGCTGGTTCAAATCCCAGAGTGAACTAGGCAAAACATATGCCGATGTGCCCTTGAGCAAGGCACTTAACCATAATTGCTCCTGTAAGTCGCTCTGGATAAGAGCGTCTGCTAAAAGACTCAAATGTAATGCTTACGGTATCATTCATAACAACGCTTGTGGTATCATTCGTAACAACCTTCATAACACATTTATTCAACATCAGCCTTCAAGTGTTACCCAAACCGCTGCCCAGCCTAGAACAAATAACACAAGTTCTTACTCTGTTTTTTAAACTCATAATAACATGCACAGTTCCATGATCCTGGTCGCTTTCAGACACAGAAGTGCAGTGCTGAGACAGAAATGAATAAATCCATTCAATTATTTTGGTCAATGAATGTGAACAAAGTTGCAGGGTATTTGAAGTGAACTAATATCTGTTATGACCTGTTCCATAGTTAACTTTTCAAGCCTTGAGTAAACAGAGGGTATTTCCATAATGACTTTGTAATGTGTTTTAATGTTATTAAAATAAAAGACAAATATATTGGTGGTGGTTGGTGTGGTGGGTGGGAGAGCACCAGTCATGTTCTGTGAATGAGGAGATCCAAAGGAGAAGGATGGATCGGCCACACCCTCTTAAAGCCCCCCTCCAAAATCACTAGGCAAGCTGTCCTGGATCCCACTAGGGCCCTCAAACTCAACTCTGGACCTCGAAGCCAGTTCCACTGAGTTTTTTAATGTTTCCCCTATAATCAGGGATTTCATTTCATTTCATTTCAGTCATTTAGCAGACGCTCTTATCCAGAGCGACTTACAGTTAGTGAGTGCATACATTATTTGTTTATACTGGCCCCCTGTGGGAATCGAACCCACAACCCTGGCGTTGCAAACGCCATGCTCTACCAACTGAGCTACATCCCTGCCGGCCATTCCCTCCCCTACCCTGGACGACGCTGGGCCAATTGTGCGCCGCCCCATGGGTCTCCCGGTTGCGGCCGGCTACGACAGAGCCTGGATTCGAACCAGGATCTCTAGTGGCACAGCTAGCACTGCGATGCAGTGCCTTAGACCACTGCGCCACTCGGGAGACTATGGGATTGATTTAGGGATTGATTTAGACCTGGGACACCAGGTGGGTGCAATTAATTATCAGGTAGAACAGAAAACCAGCAGGCACTGGACCTCGTGGGGTAAGAGTTGAATACCACTGCGCTAGGGAAACAGAAGAGAGGGTGTCCACAAAACACCTGGAGGTGAGAGCTTGAAGCAGATGCCAAAAGATCCGGCATGTGGTGGAATGAGCTGGAGAAGCCCAGAACAGAGTACGATAGAGAGGATTCGTCGACTGCCTATGCAGGACTATTCAACCTACGAGGTCCGGAGCCTGCTGATTTTCTGATTTTCTACCTGATAATCAATTGCACCCACCTGGTGTCCTAGGTCTAAATTAGTCCCTAATTAGGGGGGAACAGTGAAAAAATGCAGTGGCACTCACAGGAGGCTGCTGGAAGGGAGGACATCTCATAATAATGGCCGGGACGAGGTTAATGGAACGGCATCAACCACATGGAAACCATGTGTATGATGTATTTGATACCATTCCACTGATTCTGCTCCAGCCATTACTATGAGCCAGTCCTCCCCAATTAAGGTGCCACCAACTTCCTGTGGTGGAACTGGCTTCGAGGTCCAGAGTTGAGTTTGAGGGGCCTACTGAATGCTCTTAAAGAAAATAAGTAAGTCATGTCATTATTTTACCACCAGAGAGCAGTAGCAGAGCTTGAGTCAAGGATTGCTTCTGCCTTGTCCTGCATTAATATAGAAAGCACGAATAGACTGTCTGGACTCTGCCATGGCACACATATACACACACACTGTTAACATGAAGGACGTGGGGCTTGTCGCTGTGTATTGCTGACATGGCACCTGGGCCCTGCTGGTTATTATTTGGGATGCCTTCCTTACTCTGAACTGTCAGAGCGTCTGAGGGCAGGGCAGGGGAGAGGATGTGGTGTTATGTAGGCAAGAGGAGTAGTGGTGCACAGGTCAGCTGTTTGTTCCCCCCACCCGCCTGCAATTGCTAATAACCCATCCGTAACCACCGGACTATACGTGATAAAGTGTACATCTGAGGCTCGCACCCTAACCCGCTAATATAGAAAATGTGCTGTAGGTTACAGTCAGAGACAGCGGAACCATTTTTTGACAGGGGGTGCAGGATGTATTTTTGCCTCATTTAGATATGTTTCCGCTTATAATTTGCGACATTTTGGTAGGCTATTTGTTAGTCAACTTGTCTGTAGCTCAGCTGGTAGAGCACGGCGCTTGTAACGCCAGGGTAGTGGGTTCGATCCCCGGGACCACCCATATACAAAAATGTATGCACGCATGACTGTAAGTCGCTTTGGATAAAAGCGTCTGCTAAATGGCATATTATTATTTTTATTATTATTATTACATGCAGCTTCTCTTCTGTCATTATATGTTGCCCTAGAAGACTAAATAATCTTTGCTCACCAGAATAATGTCATAACTCAATAACATGAATGTTTCATGATAATTGACATTGGTAAAGTTTTCTCTGTTATCTCTACTTCTTTCATAGAGCAAAGACATGTAGGGACCGGGGAGAAAATGCAATAACTAGAAAAAAACTTGAAAAATGTTCTGTGCAAAGTGTCCAAATGCACAGTTGTTAATATGTACAGTGAGGGAAAAAAGTATTTGATCCCCTGCTGATTTTGTATGTTTGCCCACTGACAAAGAAATGATCGGTCTATAATTTCAATGGTAGGTTTATTTGAACAGTGAGAGACAGAATAACAACAAGACAATTCAGAAAAACGCATGTCAAAAATGTTATAAATTGATTAGCATTTTAATGAGGGAAATAAGTATTTGACCCCCTCTCAATCAGAAAGATTTCTGGCTCCAAGGTGTCTTTTATACAGGTAACGAGCTGAGATTAGGACCACACTAATCTCAGTTTGTTACCTGTATAAAAGACACCTGTCCACAGAAGCAATCAATCAATCAGATGCCAAACTCTCCACCATGGCCAAGACCAAAGAGCTCTCCAAGGATGTCAGGGACAAGATTGCAGACCTACACAAGGCTGGAATGGGCTACAAGACCATCGCCAAGCAGCTTGGTGAGAAGGTGACAACAGTTGTTGCGATTATTCGCAAATGGAAGAAACACAAAATAACTGTCAATCTCCCTCATCCTGGGGCTCCATGCAAGATCTCCCCTCGTGGAGTTGCAATGATCATGAGAACGGTGAGGAGTCAGCCCAGAACTACACGGGAGGATCTTGTCAATGATCTCAAGGCAGCTGGGACCATAGTCACCAAGAAAACAATTGGTAACACACTACGCCGTGAAGGACTGAAATCATGCAGCGCCCGCAAGGACCCCCTGCTCAAGAAAGCACATATACATGCCGTCTGAAGTTTGCCAATGAACATCTGAATGATTCAGAGGAGAACTGTGTGAAAGTGTTGTGGTCAGATGAGACCAAAATCGAGCTCTTTGCCATCAACTCAACTCGCCGTGTTTGGAGGAGGGAATGCTGCCTATGACCCCAAGAACACCATCTCCACTGTCAAACATGGAGGTGAAAACATTATGCTTTGGGGGTGTTTTTCTGCTAAGGGGACAGGACAACTTCACCGCATCAAAGAGAAGATGGACGGGGCCATGTACCGTCAAATCTTGGGTGAGAACCTCCTTCCCTCAGCCAGGGCATTGAAAATGGGTTCCAGCATGACAATGACCCAAAACACACAGCCAAGACAACAAAGGAGTGGCTCAAGAAGAAGCACATTAAGGTCCTGGAGTGGCCTAGCCAGTCTCCAGACCTTAATCCCATAGAAAATCTGTGGAGGGAGCTGAAGGTTCGAGTTGCCAAACGTCAGCCTTCGAAACCTTAATGACTTGGAGAAGATCTGCAAAGAGGAGTGTGACAAAATCCCTCCTGAGATGTGTGCAAACCTGGTGGCCAACTACAAGAAACGTCTGACCTCTGTGATTGCCAACAAGGTTTTTGCCACCAAGTACTAAGTCATGTTTTGCAGAGGGGTCAAATACTTATTTCCCTCGTTAAAATGCAAATCAATTTATAACATTTTTGACATGCGTTTTTCTGGATTTTGTTGTTGTTATTCTGTCTCTCACTGTTCAAATAAACCTACCATTAAAATTATAGACTGATCATGTCTTTGTCAGTGGGCAAATGTACAAAATCAGCAGGGGATCAAATACTTTTTTCCCTCACTGTATATATATATATATATTTTTTATTTGTATCTATTTATTTTATATTTGTATTGTTTTATTTCACTTTGTCCTGCATTTCTGGAGTTCGGAGCTCAAGAATTTCACTGTACCCTGTAATTACATCTTCAACATTGTACATGTGACTATTAAACTCTGTAATCTAATCAATCTTAACAGTATCTACTTTTGTTTAGATACAATACAAGCATCATGAAACCTCTAACACAATAAATAATTTTGACTTGGTAAAAATCCGTTTTTTGGAACTAACTTGCTAACCACTTTTTCCATGTGGTTTCTTCCTTCACAGACTCCATGAAATTATGACCTCTTCCTAAATACTTTGTCAAATAATTCATTTTGTGTATGGTTTCCTACTTGTCTGGCTCAACTTACCCCACTCTCCCCTACAGCAGAAACAAATCTGGATCCAGACTAGAGGAGCCAGACATTATAGACTTTACTGAATGACACAGGGGTTTAGCTAAACACATTGCAGTCAGCATGCAACATTTCCAAATGACATCAGTTTAACCGGTTGTAAGGAAATAGAAAGATGTGAAAACAACCCAAAATGTTTCTGATAAGATTTCAGTTCGGGTTGGATGCATATTTTATGTAGTTGAATTGAAATACTATCACTGGTAGCATGCTGACCACACCGCCCACATTGTGTGTGCGAGCGTTGCAAAATAAATGTACAATGCCAGGCGCTAAAATAGAACTTGTTCTACATTAGACGCATCAAGTCTCGCCTCTCCCCTCTACTCATTGGTTTTTAGGAGCATACTAACCCAGGTTGGTGATTGAAAGATGATCGAGGTCCAAACTCCAGTCCAGTTGGTGGCTGTAGTGCACCTTAAAGTTTGTTGCCAACCATCATTTAAAATCCATAGAAGAAGAAAGCTGATTAGAGAGATTGATCAAAGAAAACTAACTCAAAATAACTAGGTTTCTTGTTTTTATCCGTGGAGTAATTGTCAGAGTACAAAATTCTATAAAGATCCACACAAAAAAAAGACCATATGCATAGCCGCGGGAAGTAAGTGTCACGCCCTGGCTCTGGGGACTCTTATATGTTGAGCAAGGGTGTTAGTTTCTATGTTTAGTGTTCTATGTTTATGTTCTAGTTCATGTGTTTCTATGTTGGCCGGGGTGGTTCCCAATCAGAGGCAGCTGTGGCTTGTTGTCTCTGATTGGGACCCATACTTAGGCAGCCTGTTTTGCACTTGTTATTTGTGGGATCTTGTTCTGTATAGGTTTGTGTTGGTGAACCTTTTGACTTCACGTATCGTTTTGTTGTTTTGTTGTATTGAATTAAGTACTCATTAAAAGATGTACGCCTATCACGCTGCGCCTTGGTCCGGTTCTTACGACGATTGTGACAGAAGATCCCACCAATTAAGGACCAAGCAGCGTGTCCAGGATCAAACGCCGGAGGTAACGCTAGTGGATGTCCTCCTCGGTTGGGGGAAGATCACCGAGGAGGAGGCCGTCCGCTACCGGAGGGCGATGAGGGAGAATGTCCAGGCAGGAGAGGAGAAGCGGCGCCAACCGGGCCGTCGTCGGACAGGCGAGAGGCAACCCCAATAATTGTTTTGGGGGGGGGCACACGGCGTGGACGACGGGGCAGCAGGAGGTAGCTACAGGGCGAATCTGCAGAATAGGAGAGGAGGCCACCAGGTTACGGGGGCTATTGGTCATGAGGGAGCAGGAGTTAAATGGTCAGAGGGAGGAGCTACAGGAGGCGTTAAGGGAGAAGGAGAGTGTAGAGGCACGGCGAGAGGAACTGAGTAGGCAGCAGAGGGAGCGGAGGTTAATGAGGAAACCCAGTCCCGCTCCTCGCACCAAGCAAGTGGTGTGTGTCACCAGTCCGGTCCGGCCCGTTCCTGATCCCCGCACTAAGTTAGTGGTGCGTGTTCCCAGTACGGCCCGACCCATTCCTGCTTCCCGCACAAGGCCAGTGGTGTGTGTTCCCAGTACGGTCAGGCCCGTTCCTACTCCCCGCACTAATTTAGTGGTGCGTGTTCCCAGTACGGCCCAACCCGTTCCTGCTCCCCGCACTAAGTTAGTGGTGCGTGTTCCCAGTCCGGCCCGGCCCATTCCTGCTCCCCGCACTGAGTTAGTGGTGCGTGTTCCCAGTCCGGCCCGGCCCGTTCCTGCTCCCCGCACTAAGTTAGTGGTGCGTGTTCCCAGTACGGCCCGACCCATTCCTGCTTCCCGCACAAGGCCAGTGGTGTGTGTTCCCAGTACGGTCAGGCCCGTTCCTACTCCCCGCACTAATTTAGTGGTGCGTGTTCCCAGTACGGCCCAACCCGTTCCTGCTCCCCGCACTAAGTTAGTGGTGCGTGTTCCCAGTCCGGCCCGGCCCATTCCTGCTCCCCGCACTGAGTTAGTGGTGCGTGTTCCCAGTCCGGCCCGGCCTGTTCCTGCTCCCCGCACCAAGCCAGTGGTGCGCGTCGCCAGCCCGGTCCGGCCTGTTCCTGCTCCCCGCACCAAGCCTGTGGTGCGCGTCGCCAGCCCGGTCCGGCCTGTTCCTGCTCCCCGCACCAAGCCAGTGGTGCGCGTCGCCAGCCCGGTCCGGCCTGTTCCTGCTCCCCGCACCAAGCCTGTGGTGCGCGTCGCCAGCCCGGTCCGGCCTGTTCCTGCTCCCCGCACCAAGCCTGTGGTGCGCGTCGCCAGCCCGGTCCGGCCTGTTCCTGCTCCCCGCACCAAGCCAGTGGTGCGCGTCGCCAGCCCGTTCCGGCCTGTTCCTGCTCCCCGCACCAAGCCAGGGGTGCGCGTCGTCAGCCCGGTCCGGCCTGTTCCTGCTCCCCGCACCAAGCCAGTGGTGCGCGTCGCCAGCCCGGTCCGGCCTGTTCCTGCTCCCCGCACCAAGCCTGTGGTGCGCGTCGCCAGCCCGGTCCGGCCTGTTCCTGCTCCCCGCACCAAGCCTGTGGTGCGCGTCACCAGCCCGGTCCGGCCTGTTCCTGCTCCCCGCACCAAGTCAGTGGTGCGCGTCGCCAGCCCGTTCCGGCCTGTTCCTGCTCCCCGCACCAAGCCAGGGGTGCGCGTCGTCAGCCCGGTCCGGCCTGTTCCTGCTCCCCGCACCAAGCCAGGGGTGCGCGTCGTCAGCCCGGTCCGGCCCGTTCCTGCTCCCCGCACCAAGCCAGGGGTGCGCGTCGTCAGCCCGGTCCGGCCTGTTCCTGCTCCCCGCACCAAGCCAGGGGTGCGCGTCGTCAGCCCGGTCCGGCCCGTTCCTGCTCCCCGCACCAAGCCAGTGGTGTGCGTCGTCAGTCCGGCACAGCCCGTGCCTGTTCCACCGGTGCCTGACCACACCGGAGCCTGAGCAATCCGCTCTACCGGTGTCCAATCCAGCTCCGGCCAGCGGGGCCAGACCAGACCAGGGGCGCTACGGGGGGGGGGGGGGTAGCGAGAGAGTGGTGGTCACGCCCGGAGCCGGAGCGTTTGGTTGGCGCGGTCGCAGTCCGCGCCTTTGGGGAGGGGGGTACTTTCACGCCCTGGCTCTGGGGACTCTTTAATGTTGAGCCAGGGTGTGTAGTGTCTGTGTTGTGTTTTCTATGTTCTTGTTCTAGTTCATGTGTTTCTATGTTGGCCGGGGTGGTTCCCAATCAGAGGCAGCTGTGGCTTGTTGTCTCTGATTGGGAACCATACTTAGGCAGCCTGTTTGGCACTTGTCATTTGTGGGATCTTGTTCTGTATAGGTTTGTGTTGGTAAACCTTTTGACTTCATGTTATGTGAATTATTTAACAAACTATTTCAGTTTCTCTGTGCGTCTCCCAAAAGGTTGTAAGTCTTTTGGGATTTAAGTAACGGCCAGAGTCCCGGTCTGCATAGTCAGAGATATTTATTCATTGAGAATTCTGCCATCACAATTTCAGAGTCCATCTTTTATACTCATACGTCATACAAAAAGAAATCCCTTCCCTCTGTAGGCGGGCTGTAGTTTTCCACTCTAAAACTGCTCTACTGACCTTCAGTTCACACACACACACACATATACACACATGCATACACACATACATACACACACACACACACATATCCTACTCCCTGCTTTACTCAGTTATTGCCGTTCTCACAATATTCTGCACCATGTTTTCATAACAGTTTCTCCCCTCCCTAAATTGGGAGGCCTCTTTATCTTATTTTCTCAGTTGTCTTTGTTGTCTGGCCTAACTCTTACTCACATTGCTAAATATTGGCTCAATGCCATAGCCTTTACTGGTCCTACACTCACACATTTCTAACACATTATACACAGTTTCAGGGTGTAATAATTAGTCATTAATAATTAATCTATCAATTCCACCCTTTGACTAAATATTACACATACAAAATATATGTTGTTATAGAAATGAATCACACTCATTGAAGTATATAAGTTGGTTTGCATATTAAAACATTACAGGTTCATCAGGGTTACCCCATGATTAAAAGCATAACGTTACTTTTTAGCAATGGTAACTAGTACATCATACTTAAAATGAGACTTTAATACACAAAAGATCATTACAATAACTTTTAAACTAGAGATTTATAGTTCTAGGAAAACATCCAGTCTCAAATTATCTGGATCGTCGTCGTCCTCCACCAAGCCTGGTAGGTCATATCCTTCAGTCGGAGTCCGGGATTGGGCCGTATCTCACCATCTGTTGGGAAACCGCCTTGCTCACCAACCCTCAGACACAGGGAATAAGACAACATCCACAAAGAACAAGTATACCCATAGAAGCTATAACTTCACCCAGAATAGTTACAACAATAGTTTTCCATTTACCAAATATGTTATCAAACTAACCGTTTATGGAGCTATCAATACCAGAGTTCTCAGCCAGTTCGTTTGCCAGCGTGGTGAGTCCCTGAAGCGCTTTGGTCACGGACCCGTCCGGTGCTGTATTGTTGGGGATGAAAGTACAGCACATAGATCCAAACAGAACACAAACTCCGCCCCGCTCAGCCAAAAGCATATCTAAAGCTATTCTATTCTGCCATGTCATTAAGCTAGTTGCCTCTGTCTGCTCAGCTAATCCCTTTATTGCATCACGAGTGTGGTTTATAAATCTTTATAATTTATCCAATCTATGTTTTTATTAATTGTTGACCACCAGAAAATACTTGATTCAAACCCAGCTGCGATCTGATTCCTAGCTTTGAATTGTTCTGGAACCCCTAGAGGTACTCCTATCCCATCAATATATATATCCTTTCATCAAAGGATCCCGGGAGGAGGTTCTACTTTCTACGTGACAACTCACCAGTCTCTGACACATTTGATTGTTTGCGTATGTAGGTGAGTTCACAATCAGTTATCACCACACAACCATCAGATGTCAGCACGGGCCTGGTTTTGGTTCCTAAAATCCTCTGGCTGCAACAAAGAGGAGAGATTAGTCATGGTCTCTTTTAGTTGTGATATGCTCTGTGTGGGAGCAGGAGCTAAGATGCCTTACCCTGTATCCTATCTTATTAGTCCTAGAAAAACAATAAGACTCCCCTGTGACTTCAAACGGAGGCAACCCAGGTCGGGATGACTTTGTTATCGGGGGATACAGATAGTGCAAGTTACTACAAGACTCTTTCACCACATTCCCAGGTGGCTTGCATGGAACCTGACAGAGAGTTAAAGCCTGTCAAGGGGAACGGAGTAGTTGTTAACCTTGGTTTGGCTGTCCTACAGGCATAACAGTCCTCTTTAGACCGTATACTGAATCCATTCCAACCACAGGTTAAAATCTATTTACTCCGTCTCCATCTGTACTACTTCCTTCAGGTCTATAGTTTGCACTGTCTCACTACCTCCCTCAGAGAGGTTTACTCTATAGGGTGCCCCAGTTGAAGAAGATATCTCACTTGTCAGGTCTGTAATCTGTTTTAGCATAATTCAGACTTTCAGACAGTACCTACCCTCATATGGGTCGCACTGCCATTTCTGATAATTCCCTACTTTCACAATACTACACCTGTCCCTAAACTGTGTATGGAGATTGACATATCCCCCCCCGCTTGGTATAAGCAACTACATAGTCCCAGGATGTACATGGTGACATACATATGGTGATCTCCTTCCCTAAAGTCCCTAGTATTTCCCCTTTCCCTACGTCTAGCTGTCTCCTATGCCTTTTCAACTTGTGTTAGGTCAACTACCACTTCTGGCTGAAACAGGAGGGTCCATGTGTGTTAGGAATATGGCCCCCACAATCAGACAGCTACCTACCGTCGGGAGACCTGTGAATCCCCACCCTCGCCCTGAGAACATGTCAGACGCCAGAGGCCAACCCATTGCTTCACCTTCTATCGAACTCACACAGGGATGATCAGACAGGGTAAGGGAATCTTCGTTAAGGAGCCAACCCCCGAGCCCTAGTGGTGATCGGTTCTTTCTCCTAACTCTGTGTTTGTTCGTCAGGTGTAGCTGGGTTTACCTTTTTGCAGTGAGTGACATGCACCCAGATGGATCTCTCAGCTATTCTGCTGGCAAAGGCAGTACTTGGTAGGGCCCTCCCCGCCAGGCCTGCTTCAGTCTCCTGGTTAGATAGAGTGGGTCACCTTCTCCTTTAGTTCACCTGTGGGGCACAAAACCTCTGACATACAGGTGTGGTTAATAAACTACCTTCTCACGTGTTCTGCTAGGGTGCTCTCTAGTTCTATGTCTGCCTGTGTGGTCCTGCCAACTGTGGCATTCTGTAAGGTCTTCCAAAGACTTTCTCAAAGGGGGATAACCCATCTTTATCTGGGGTTACTCTAAATTTCTTCCCTTCACTCCGTGATAACTCTATAAAATCAATTTCCAATTGCTGGAAAGGGTACTTAGCCGGAGGATACTCACCCTGAGGTGCCCTTTGTCTGCCCTGGTGATTATTTTGAGCACAGATAACACATCTTGAACATTTTTTATTTTATATATATTTTTTAAATAATGAGTAATCCCATATGCCACAAAGTGTTGTCTAATTTTTTTATAATGAGTAATCCCATATGCCACAAAGTGTTGTCTAATCTGTTCTACCATCCATCCCTCCTTTTGACACATGTCACTGCCCATGTGTCAATATTATCACCTACCTATCAATCACTTAGGTAATATTGGTAATTTATCATCCAATTGCCATCCCTTATTTTTATTTATTGGTAAAATAAACTATCTTAAAGTCCTCCTCTCATGCCTTTAGAATTTACCAGTGTGGATGATTAATTAACACCAGAAAGTTAAAACAGAGTTCAGAGGCAATTGAAATTCCATCCCATAGTATACCAAACATTACCATTATTCTAAATATTTAATAAATGTTACTTATCCCAAGTGTTCATTAATCCTCATGACATTCATTCTCATAAGAAATCATATATACCCCAAACTTAGCCAAAACCTAAAAAACTCCATAAAATTCACTGTGTGCTCCTCTAAGACCTATCACCCTTGACCTGCTGAAAACCCCCCAAAATTGAAACAACAAGGCTTTATAAACATCATACTAGGTGTGTTGTTTTTTATTTGAAAACCCCAATTAAAAAACAACAACCAAACAGCCAGGTCATGAGGACTCCTGATTTCTCTCTTCCCCTTCTGCCTACAGTTTCTTAACTGGTGCCCTTTCCTTGCACAGTAACTACACGGTTCCTCACATTCTCTAGCAAAATGTCCCGTTTTGTCACAATTGTAACACTTCCACTCACTCCTGTCTCCACTATTACTATTTCCTTCTTGTCTGTCTTTGCTACCGTAACCTCTCTTCTCTCCTAGGTATTGACTAATAGTCTCACTGTCTCTAATTCAACACAAAACCCCATCATCCAATGTACTCCCAGCAGAACTGAAAAAAAAACAAAAAACAGACTGTGATTTCCAGGACACTGCACCTTTGTTTCTGGCCTCACTATCTCCCCGGGAATTGGCCCTCCCTCAAGGTCCCTCCCAATCTGCTCTTGGTAAACTGCAAACCTTGTATTGCTTCTGGTTTCATAGGGTATTGCTTCTAATATGGCCTATGATTAGATTTGGGTATCACCTGTACTGGAATTACCCCTTTTATTAATCCTACGTCTGCTGGACCCCGGGACCACAAATGCTCTGGAACTTCTTTTAAGTCTGACTCCTGTTGTTCTGTCAACAGGTATTCCTCTCCTCAGCATCTGCTATTCTCATCTAAATGTACTATCTGTGGATGGGCTGTGTTGATCGCCACTCACAATATTGACCCAATCAGTGATCCTCTTACCCTTGGATACCCACTGGCCCATGTCTTTCCAGTCCTCTGCTGGCTCCTTTGCTAGGGACACATGTGGGCTCCATATTTTCCTGAACAGTCTCTGACTTTGGGGCCCTAGTTCCACCTCCACTACTGCGTGGGTGTTGTCATAGTGAAACCATTTCAAGGCTATAGTCCTTTCTGTGGTTTTAAATAATGCTTTCTCATAGATTGCATCTGGACCTGGGTGTTTGTTATACCAGAGAGGACAGTGTAGGTCATCGGGGGACATTTTAGTGGGGCCTGGTACTACATCATCAGCAAGTTCCATCAAGGTTCGGGGAATAACAGTTATTCCCCCCCTTAACAAATCTTGCCTATACCAATAACATGGCTCCCCTTCCCCACAGACCACCATATTGTCTCTGACTATGTGTACTTTCATTCCCCTCTCAGCGGAAATGACAGCCACATTCAATTTAGTCATTACATCACGTCCTAGTAAATTTACCCGACACAGCTTAGATATCAGGATGGGTATGATTGCCTCTCCTCCTGATTGGTCATGTTTTAGGGTTATTGGGGCTGATAACCTTTCAATAAATTGATGACCAGAGGCAGATCGCACTATGATTTTCTCCCCATCAATCCTGACTCCATCTGGCTTGTCTGTTGCACAGGTTGCTGTCCTGCAGGCTCCCGTATCACAAAGGAATTTAATTTTCTTACCCATTACTGTCAATGTCAAATAAGGTTTCTGTTCCTGTTGAAGTGCTAAGTCAATAGTAGCCAATTCAAACACCTCACAATTTGGATCAAAGGGTTCCTTAGTCTTCCCCCCACTAGAGTCTACTATTTCTCCCTCAAGGACTAGTCACGCCTTATCTTCCTCTTCCTCACGCTCAAAGCTGGGGGATGGACTTCTCTCTCTCTCTTCTCTCTTTTCTCTCTTTTCTCTCCTGTCTGACTTTCTCTGCCCTTGTCCTGTACTCCTCTACCTCTGGCTCTTCCTCACCTTCATCTTCCCTTCCTCCTCCAGCCCCTTCTTCCTCATAGGGAGGTGGGGCCGGTGGGGGGGGCAACATTATTCCCCTGCACTCTCCTTCTCCTCCCTACGTATTCATCATCTGGATTTTCTCTCCATGCCTGGTCTGCCAAGTTTGGATATAACCTTTCTGCCCTCTGCTCTGGGGGAGGCACGGAGACCTCAACCTTCACTTCTCTTTCCCTCTCACTCACTTCTCTTTTCTTCCTGCCTTATCTCCTCTCTCTCCTAAGTTTCTAGTTCTACCCGCCATCTCTCCCAGAGTGGCAATTAGTTACTCTGCATCTTCCTCTTCTTTCTTGGCTCTGTCCTGTCTGTTATTCTGCTCATGATGGATTGCATGTCTCTCTGAGGCTATTACACAATTCAGTTATTTTCCCAACTTACTCTCCGTAATCGGCCCATGGCAAAAGTGTCCTCTGGGCATCCCCTGAAACCCACTGCCCTCTAACGGCAGCCCAAACCTTACTATTCCTGTTTTGGGGTGGGTCATTCCTTCTACCGCTCTGGCCACGTCCTCTGTGTTCATGGCCTGTCTGCTAAATGGCATATTATTATTATTACTGTATACATCTAAGGTTGCTGGGGCCCCTTTCATTCCCCGCCAATAGATTAGGTAAGGCTATCAGTGGGTACTGGCCCCCTCCTACTCTCTCTCTCTTTTACTGCTTATTTCTCCTTTACACACCTTATGTATCTGTTTAAGCATGGATTCGAGTTTATCTGCGTCTAGACGTCCCTCAAAACCATACCACTCCCTCCACCTGGTTACATAATGGAGATATCTTCTATCCCTGGATTCCATTTTAATTACATCAAGCATTTCTCGTCCCCAGTAAATTCTGGGACCTCTTGTGAGGATTTGCCCCCCCATGGTTGGTACTGTTAAAAATCCCTTAGCCACCTCTTCTATATAACAAGTCAATTTAACAAGTAATTCAAAATAGCGTCACACAACAACACCTTGAATCACCCCTTCCTGTATATGTAATCTTGACTAGTCCCCCAGAATTATCTCATACTTTTACAGAGGGATTGATCCCCACAATGTAATCTTGATAATTCCTGACAGTCTCATACAACAGAAATGGGTTCTCCCTCCTCTATACAACCACCTGGAACCACCCCTCCCTGTATATGTAGTCTTGACTAGTCCCCCAGAATTATCTCATACTTTTACAGAGGGATTGATCCCCACAATGTAATCTTGATAATTCCTGACAGTCTCATACAACAGGAATGGGTTCTCCCTCCTCTATACAACCACCTGGAATTATTCATGTGACTTTTGAGCAAACATTAGGTCTCACACGTATACAACCTTACATGATTATTGGTGTTGTATCGGTAACCTGGAGTTTATAAGGCTCCAGAACGGATAGAGTTACAGCAAAATCTACAGTTGTTTGTGACTTTTGACTTTACTAATATTCTATTTCTCACACATGCTACTTTAATTCCTTCTGGTGTACTTTTTGTATTTGTTTAACCCGGATTATTTGTTGACTGTTCAATAATCTCTTACAGGTTACATCCCATAGGTGTACTTTTAATAGTTCCTTCTATTTCAACACCGGGTAGTTTCTTTTGGTAATGGCCTATTACCGTGAATCATTACGGACCCACCACCAGGTTGACTAGTCCCCCAGAATTATCTCCTACTCTACGGAGGAGTCTATCCTCACAATGTAATCTTGATAATTCCTGACAGTCAACCCCACATTTCACTTAAAATGGCTACGCATTGATCAATTTGCTACTTTTCAATATTTTAGCAATTCCTCAAATCAATTTCACCAAGTTAATGAATAAAGACTACTGACCTTATCCTTGCAGCCGAGATTCAATGTAGGTTTGGATTCCGTCACCGTCACCGTCTCTGTCATTAATCAGGTGTCCTCTGGCCTGTTTTAACCCTTAATGTCAAAGGGCAGGACTTTCTATTTACGAATGTATCATTCGCCCGTCGACGGTTTTCAGAGTTACCTGGAATGACAGAAACAGGGTATTGGAGTCCGGCTCAGAAGGACCAAGCTGTTATGTGAATTATTTAACAAACTATTTCAGTTTCTCTGTGCGTCTCCCAAAAGGTTGTAAGTCTTTTGGGATTTAAGTAACGGCCAGAGTCCCGGTCTGCATAGTCAGAGATATTTATTCATTGAGAATTCTGCCATCACAATTTCAGAGTCCATCTTTTATACTCATATGTCATACAAAAAGAAATCCCTTCCCTCTGTAGGCGGGCTGTAGTTTTCCACTCTAAAACTGTTCTACTGACCTTCAGTTCACACACACACACATATACACACATGCATACACACATACATACACACACACACACACATATCCTACTCCTTGCTTTACTCAGTTATTGCCGTTCTCACAATATTCTGCACCATGTTTTCATAACAGTTTCTCCCCTCCCTAAATTGGGAGGCCTCTTTATCTTATTTTCTCAGTTGTCTTTGTTGTCTGGCCTAATTCTTACTCACATTGCTAAATAGTGGCTCAATGCCATAGCCTTTACTGGTCCTACACTCACACATTTCTAACACATTATACACAGTTTCAGGGTGTAATAATTAGTCATTAATAATTAATCTATCACTTCACGTATCGTTTTGTTGTTTTGTTATTTGTATATAGTACTCATTAAAAGATGTACGCATATCACGCTGCGCCTTGGTCCGTTGCTTACGACGATCGTGACAGTAAGGGCTGAGGGTGCTGCAGTACCCCCTGAAAAATCAAAAATAAAGAAAACGTACACTACCAGTCAAATGTTTTTCTTTATTTTTACAATTTTTTACATTGTAGAATAATAGTGAAGACATCAACACTATGAAATAACACATATGGAATGATGTAGTAACCAAAAAAGTGTCTTCACTATTATAGCCACCCTTTGCCTTGATGACAGCTTTGCACACTCTTGGCATTCTCTCAACCAGCTTCATGAGGTAGTCACCTTGTCACAACACAACTGATTGGCTCAAACGCATTAAGATGGAAAGAAATTCCACAAATTAACTTTTAAGAAGGCACACCTGTTAATTGAAATGCATTCCAGGTACCTACCTCAAGAAGCTGGTTGAGAGAATGCCAAGAGCGTGCAAACTGTCATCAAGGCAAAGGGTGGCTATTTGAAGAATCTCAAATTTAAAATATATTTTGATTTGTTTAACACTTTTTTGGTTACTACATGATTCCATATGTGTTATTTCATAGTTTTGATGTCTTCACTATTATTCTACAATGTAAAAAATAGTTAAAATAAAGAAAAACCCTTGAATGAGTAGGTGTGTCCAAACTTTTGATTGGTAGTGTATATATTTTTTTATCATCCTCCCTCATATTAAACGGCACCAACTGCCACTGTGTTGGAGGCAGCTTATGGTATAGAAATGAATGTTCAATTCTCTGGCAACAGCTCTAATGGACATTGCTGCAGTCAGCACGCCAATTGCACGCTCCCTCAAAACCTGAGACATCTGTGGCATTGTGTTGTGTGACAAAACTGCACATTTTAGAGCGGCCTTTTATTGTCCCCAGCACAAGGTGCATCTGTGTAATGATCATGCTGTTTAATCAGCTTCTTGATATGCCACACCTGTCAGGTGGATGTATTATCTTGGCAAAGGAGAAATGCTCACTAACAGGGATGTAAACACATTTTTGAACACAATTTGAGAGAAATAAGCTTTTTGTGCATACTGAACATTTCTGGGATCTTTATTTCAGTTCATGAAACATGGGACCAAGACTTTACATGTTGCGTTGATAATTTTGTTCTGTTATTTCAGGATGTTGTGTATCCCTGGAAATAATCAGAATTAATGTAAAGATTACAGTTTTGAAAACATATCTTGTCCCAAAAACACTTAGTTTAAAACTTAACATAGGCCAGGCACAGTTGTTACCTCATATCCCAGCGATAATGCCTTGCATTATGCCTGGGAATAAAACACTTCCATTTTCTCAACTTGCCATTGGCTCAACCATTGGCTCAATTTATCCCATGGCAATTGGCTCAACTTACCCCAGGGCAAATATTGACCATATTAGCCCACACAGCTACAAGGATGCACTTTCATGCTAGGTTTAGGACCTCATATTGAAGCTTAGAGACCCCAACTGATGTATAGAACAATTCAAGATGTCCACTATCATCCCCGTGCCCAAGAAAAGGAAATTAACTGAACTAAATGACGACTGACCGACTGACCCGTAGCACTCACTTCAGTCATAATGAAGTGTTTCGAGAGGCTAGTCAAAGACCATGTCACCTCCTCCCTCCCTGACACACTCGACCCTCTCCAATTCGCCTACCGCCCTGACAGAGCCACGGACGACGCAATCACCATTGCACTGCACACTGCCCTCACCCACCTGGACAAAAGGAATGCATATGTGTGGATGTTGTTCATCGACTACACCGCGGCCTTCAATACCATAGTGCCCTCTAAGCTCACCACAAAGCTCACAGCTCTGGGACTGAACTCCTCCCTATGCAACTGGGTCCTCGACTTCCTGACGGGCCGCCCCCAGGTGGTGAAGGTAGGCAACATTACCTCCTCGACACTGGTTCTCAACACAGGGGCCCCACAAGGGTGCTTCCTCAGTCCCCTCCTGTACTCCCTATGTACCCACGACTGGGTGGCCTCACACAGTTCGAACTCCATCGTCAAGTTCGCGCGACGGAGACTCTTCAACCTCAGAATGCTGAAGAAATTCAGCCTATACCCGAGGGCCCTCATAGTGTTCTACAGGAGCACCATCGAGAGCATACTGGGACGGCAGGTAGCTTAGTGGTTAAGAGTGTTGTGCCAGTAACCGAAAGGTTGCTGGTTCTAATCCCCGAGCCGACTAGGCGAAAAATCTGTCGATGTGCCCTTGAGCAAGGTACTTAACCCTAATTGCTCCTGTAAGTCGCTCTGGATAAGAGCGTCTGCTAAATGACTTAAATGTAATACTGTTGGGCTGCATCACAGCCTGGTACGGCAACTCCACGGACCATAAGGCGCTACAGAGGGTGATATGCTCAGCCAAACACACCATTGGGTGCACACTGCCTGCCCTCCAGGACATCTACAACACCAGGTGTCGCAGGAAGATCTTCAGGGACCCCAGCCACCCGAGCCATGGCCTGTTCTCCCCGTTTCCATCGCTCAGACGTGGGCAGTATAGGAGCATCTGTAAGACTGGCCAATAGCTTCTACCCCCAGGCCGCTGAATAGCACCACTAGTTAGCTCTTCCTAATATTTGGTCAAATTATACGTTTCCTTGAAACAAGGGTGGCTCAACTTACCCCTTCGGCTCAACTTACCACACTCTCCCCTACAGCAGAAACAAATATGGAGCCAGACATTATAGACTTTACTGAATGATCCCCTTGGGGAAATCTGTCTTGTGTCTGAGTGTCTCCCATCAAACACACAAACAAAGCATTACATTACATGATCACAACACAGAGGTTTAGCTACATACATTGCAGTCAGCATGGACAACATAGGCTAGGTAACTGATACCTATGTGTCTTTTCAGCAGCTCCCAGGTTCTTTATCACACCATTGAAGTAGCCAAGTGGGTGGGGCTGGTGTAAACCAATCACAGGGGATCCTGTCATGAGGTGTCAGGCAACAACAGCACATGAGGGGACGTGATGTGTCCATCTCACCTGTGTCGGGTGAGTTACTAGGTGTGTTTGTGTGTGTGTATTAACTCTCCATTGTTTAGCACGTCAGCAGGAGGATGTTGCTAATGTCCTCTGTAGCTCAACTGGTAGAGCACGGAGCTTGTAACGCCAAGGTAGTGGGTTCGATCCCCGGGACCACCCATACACAAAAAAAAAAAATGTATGCACGCATAACTGTAAGTCGCTTTGGATAAAAGCGTCTGCTAAATGGCATATTTTTTATTTATTTAAACTAGTGATTATGTATTCGTTTGGAGAGCACACACACGCTAAACTAGCGATGAGACTGTTAGGAGAGCACTCACACACACATGCATGCACGCACAAACACGCACACACACACACACACGCCTGTGTCAAGGTGAGAAGCTGTGGACAGGTGTATTACAGTGTCTGGATACGTTTATGTTTCCATGCATGTTCCGAGGAAGAGAAAAAAATAGAAGAAAGACCTGTAACTGTAGTGTCCTTTTCCAGGTAGAATGGTAGCTGAGTCTATTCAGTGTTGTAGTTATTCAGAGGGTTGTGACAACACAGTTGACACGTTGTGCAGAACAGACATGGGTACACTTAATCTCTTCACGTATCCAGTGGCTGGCTGCTCACACCTCTCTCTCACTCTCTTTCTTTTCCACCTCTCTTTTCCACCTCTCTTTTCTTTCTTTCTTTCTTTCTTTCTTTCTTTCTTTCTTTCTTTCTTTCTTTCTTTCTTTCTTTCTTTCTTTCTTTCTTTCTTTCTTTCTTTCTTTCTTTCTTTCTTTCTTTCTTTCTTTCTTTCTTTCTTTCTTTCTTTCTTTCTTTCTCTCTCTCTCTCTCTCTCTCTCTCTCTCTCTCTCTCTCTCTCTCTCAAACTCTCACTCAAACTCTCACTCAAACTCTGCCAAGGTCCCAAGGGTTCTGCGGGTGGTTGCAGGCAACAAATAGACACATTTGGAGGAGTAAGTTCATCTTAACCTCCCCACCCCCACTCACCAAAAAACGAAGAAAGAAACATGATAATGAAAAAGTACAGTAGGCTCATTTCATGCTCTCAGATCTATAGACTACTTTATTGTTACATTATTGCAGGAAGAAAGTTCAAACAAACACACACAATCCATACACTGAATTTCCAACCCCATCACCCCAACACAACAGGTGTCACAGTGGTTTACAGTAACCTTACCGGAATTCAGTTATTAAGAGCCTCACATGACATAATAATATTTGTCACAGTATCAGCTATTCACATTTAATTATTGTTATTGCTTTATGCTATTTATTTATAGTAATGGAATGAATAGATAAAAAATTAAAAATAACTTTTAAATGTGCTTATCATTCTTGAAACTGTATGAATTGTTTTACCCAAAAATCTATCAATAAATCTATAAAACAATCAAAGAAAAATAAATGCACTGTGAATTAGCGGTAAAAGAGTAACACAGCTGACTCAAGCATCTGTTTTGATGCACTCCAACCTACATGGGTCCCATAGCCATTCCAGGCAAAGGCGGTGAAATCCCCACACTGAAGAGGGTTACCCTGAGGGAAAAACCCACCACCACCAATACAGTATGCATCAACCTCACCGCCTTTGGGTTTGACCCCAGAGCAGATGGCTGTGGCCGCCCGTTCATGGTTTATGGCTCTAAAACTGATGAAGCCTCCCTCAGTCTCCCCTCTAGTGTTAGGGCCATAGAACATTTTGGTGGACTCTTTGTCCCCGAGGTCATACACTATGGGAATGGAGGGTCCATTGTCGGACATGTGTTTTCCAACGTTGTACTCGACCGGGTAGCGGTGGAAGAGGTTGTACAGGTTTCCCCCGTACAGATGGAGGAAGCGCCTGTCAGTGTGGTAGCGCATGATGGCAGCCAGGTTCCAGTGGTAAAAGGGCGTGTTGTTGGGAACGTGCCACACCGACATGTCTTCTGCATCTATGTCGTAGTAGCCAGGATTCTTGAAGTCATCGTCTGTGGCTCCCTCCACTGTTCCGAAAGTCTTCCTGTTAGCCCAGTTGCCTTCACCTTGTGGCCAGTTGGCGTTGTTGCCCTGCTGGCTGGTCCAACGATCGCCCACCGTGCATTTCCCGTAGATGTTGTCCTCGTGCACGCTTGCCACCAGAGTCCAGCCGCCGCCCGCTGTGGTCATGTCGCAGAAGGTCTGGTACACCACCCCAGTAGCTGTGGTTAGGTAGTACAGACCGTCCTCAGCTTGACCATATCTGTCCTTAACTTCCTTGCAGCTTCTGCCAATGAAATTAGCCCTATTTCTTAGCTCATCAAGACGGTTCAAGCTAACTTTTGGAGGTCTTGGCTGCTCAATCGTTTTTACAGAATCAAGCGGTGAAGTGTTTGACGTCTGAAACGCCATCAGTAGAGGGATCGTTAGCAGAAAAGCCTGGTACATCATGTCTGTTGTAGTGAGGTCTCAGTGAGGATCTGTTGAATGTTTGCTTCCTTGAGGTACTTATATGTTAAGTTTTGGCAATGCTCCAATATCAATGTTTGTTAATGCACATAGCTATCAGCACTATGGAAGTTATTAACAATGACACACCTGGCAAATGGGGTATTGTTGAAATAAATAATCTGTCACGCCCTGACTCTGAGGACTTGTATTTGTTGAGTCAGGGTGTGTATTTTCTATGTTGTGTTTTCTATGTTTAGTTTCTAGATCGTTTAGATCTATGTTGGCCAGGGTGGTTCCCAATCAGAGGCAGCTGTAGCTCGTTGTCTCTGATTGGGGACCATACTTAGGTAGCCGGTTGGTACTAGTGGGTTGTGGGATCTTGTTCCAGTTTAGGTATGTTTGTGTGTTACTTTGGACTTCACGTTTCGTTTGTTGTTTTGTCGTGTGTTTAGCCGTTAATAAACATGAATGCATATCACGCTGCGCCTTGGTCCTTCTCGTTCATGAACGATCGTGACAGAAGATCCCACCAGACCTGGACCAAGCAGTGTGCCGAGGAGGAGCAGAGTGGATGGACTTGGGAGGAGATGAGCGAGAGGCTGGCAAGAAGGATGGAGGCCCTGATCACGGTGGAGAGACAATCCCAAAACATTTTTAGGGGGGGGGGGCTCACGCCGTGGACGACGAGGCAGCAGGAGGCTGCGATAGAGCGGTTCCGCTGTTTAGCAGAGGAGGCCACCAGATTAGGGGGGTCATTGGTTCAGAGGGAGCAGAAGGAAAGTGTAGAGGCACGGCAAGAGGAGCTGGTTAGGCAGTAGAAGGAGCGGGGGTTAATGAAGGAACCCAGTCCCGCTCCTCGCACCAATCAAGTGGTGCGTGTCGCCAGTCCGGTCCGGCCCGTTCCTGCTTCCCGCACTAAGCCAGCGGTGTGTGTTCCCAGTACGGTTCGGCCCGTTCCTGCTCCTCGCATCAAGCCAGTGGTGCGCGTCGCCAGCCCGGTCCGGCCTGTTCCTGTCCCTCGCACCAAGTCAGTGGTGCGCGTCGCCAGCCCGGCACGGCCTGTTCCTGCCCCTCGCACCAAGCCAGTGGTGCGTGTCGCCAGCCCGGTCCGACCTGTTCCTGTCCCTCGCACCAAGCCAGTGGTGCGCGTCGCCAGCCCGGCCCGGCCTGTTCCTGCTCCCCGCACCAGGCCAGTGGTGCGCGTCGCCAGTCCGGTACGGCCCGTTCCTGCTCCCCGCACCAAGCCAGCTCAGTCCGGCCCGTTCCTGCTCCCCGCACCAAGCCAGGGGTGCGCGTCATCAGCCAGGTCCGGCCCGTGCTAGAGTTTCCTTTTCACACAAAGTGTGAATTCCACGTCAGTGTGCCTGTTCTGTCCATCTCATGGAATGAAGTCTAAGCGTTCTAATATTTCTTTGACGAATGCTCCCATTGTTAACGTTGCACAATGGAATCCTGTCCTTGTTGTTGAGCATTCATTTCAAATGTAGTGTACACACATCCAATGACTTATAAGTGCTGGGTACAAAAAATGTACTTATGAAATAATGAAAAGATACCTGCACAATGATGAATGCCACCATTGTTTTGTTGTGGAACGTTAACAACGGGAGCATTCATGGCAGGTTGGCATTTATTGCCATGAATCTTGCCTTGGAGACAGCTTTTCAGAGTGGTCACTAGCTGGCACAGCCACAAAGTAGTAAAATATTATTTTAAACCTAACTCTAACCTTAACCCTAACCTTAACCACACTGCTAACCGTAATGCCTAACCCTAACCTCAAATGAAGGCCAAAAAGCTAATTTTTCATGAATTGTTCCGATATAGGAATTTCGACATTGCAGCTGACCCATCTAGCGGAAATCGTTTAGTCCTCCAAGGCAAGATTCATGACAATAAATGTCTACCTGCACATTCATCAGTGTGTGGGGATTTATTCTATATTACACTGTTGTTGAGCACCCCTCCTATTTTCCTTTGTTTGCTGAAGCGCAGAGGCCTACCTGAACTGTATGATATGTCACCCAGAATTCTATGGTATTTGATTAGGTTATCAGTAGACTTCTCCACCAGCCAGATGACCTAAATTAGCAATGCATAGATCAACCAATATTTGCTCAAGATACGTTCTTGTACTATTGCAAAATGTACAAGTAATAAAATGATTAGTAAAATGATAAAATGTTACAGATGATTAACAAATGTCCTCATTTACAGTCCCTATAGAAATTCTACACCTCACTTGGATTTCTTGACATTTTATTGTGTTACAAAGTGCAGCGCCTCTTCAATCTCAGGAGGCTGAAGAAATTCGGCTTGGTCCCTAAGACCCTCACAAACTTCTACAGATGCACCATTGAGTACATCCTGTCGAGCTGTATCACCTCCTGGTACGGCAATTGCACAGTCCGCAAACCACAGGGCTCTCCAGAAGGTGGTTCGGTCAGCCCAACTCATCAACTGGTGCACACTGCCTGCCCTCCAGGACATCTACAGCACCCTGTGTCACAGGAAGTCTAAGAAGATCATCAAGGACCTCAACCACCCGAGCCACGGCCTGTTTACCACGCTACCATCTAGAAGGCGGAGACAGTACAGGTTTATCAAAGCTAGGACCGAGAGGCTGAAAAACAGCTTCTATCCCCAGGCCATCAGACTGTTAAACAGTCACCATACTGTCTATACACACAATTGTATATATATATATATATATATATATATATATATATATATATATATACCAGTGGTGGAAAAAGTACCCAATTGTCATACTTGAGTAAAAGTAAAGATAACTTAATACAAAATGACTCACGTAAAAGTGAAAGTCACCCAGTAAAATACTACTTGAGTAAAAGTCTAAAAGTATTTGGTTTTAATTATACTTAAATATCAAACGTAAATGTAACTGCTAAAATATACTTAGGTATCAAAAGTAAAAGTATAAATATAAAAAGTATAAAGTATAAAAAATATAAACGTGTTGGTCCCATGTTTCATGAGCTGAAATAAAAGATCCCAGAAATGTTCCATATGCACAAAAACCTTATTTCTCTCAAATGTTGTGCACAAATTTGTTTACATCCCTGTTAGTGAGCATTTCTCCTTAACCAAGATAATCCATCCACCTGACAGGTGTGGCATATCAAGAAGCTGATTAAACAGCATGATCATTACACAGGTGCACCTTGTGCGGGGGACAATAAAAGGCCACTTTAAAATGTGCCGTTTTGTCACACAACACAATGCCACAGATGTCTCAAGTTTTAAAGGAAGCATGCAATTGGTATGGTGACTGCAGGAATATCCACCAGAGCTGTTGCCAGAGAATTGAATGTTAATTTCTCTCTACCAATTTGTAAGTCGCTCTGGATAAGAGCGTCTGCTAAATGATGTAAATGTAAATGTAAATGTTTAGAGAATTTAGCAGTATGTCCAACCGGTCTCACAACAGCAGACCATGTGTATGGTGTCATGTGCGCGAGCGGTTTGCTGATGTCAACAGTGTGAACAGAGTGCCCCATGGTGGCAGTGGGGTTATGGTATGGGCATAAGCTATGGACAATGAACACAATTGCATTTTATCGATGGCAATTTGAATGCACAGTGATACGGTGATGAGATCCTGCCCATTGTGAGGCCATTTTTTTTACGTATCTGTGACCAACAGATGCATATCTGTATTCCCAGTCATGTCAAATCCATAGATTAGGGCCTAATGAATATATTTCAATTGACTGTAACTTAGTAAAATCTTAGAAATGGTTGCATGTTGCGTTGATATTTTTGTTCAGTATAGCAGACAGGATTTGCTTAGAATTCCGTGGCATTATTTTATATATTATTTTGTAGTATGAACAATACATTTGAACATAGCTGAATAAAATAGAAATGATATTTTCTCCAAACGATTTCCGAGGGAGTGCGCACATTCTGTTTTGAGTGGTTAACAAAGAAACAGGTCCTCCTATATGTTTAATTTAGAGTTATTTATGCAACTTTAGTTGTGAAACAAACATTAGGCTATATGTTTAGATTTGTAATACATTCTAAGGCTGCATGATGAGACCCTTAATGATGATTTGAAAAAAGTTGCATGAAAGGCATGAGCTCTGCTCTGTTTCTTGTGTAGGCTGCACACACTTTATCAGTCTCTCATTCACAATTTGACCAGTTATTGATAATATTCTCACCCATCAGACTATTCTCAATTTTAATCTGGTCTTTACATATAGGCAAAATTAATTTTTATTTAGAATGGCCCACAAAAAGAAACGTCATCCTAGCCTGCACTCCAATAGCAAATGGTTATAACCTCCTGTTATGTTTTTAATATGCAAGCATAGGTGCCTCATCCTAAAGTAAATTGAATTGGCAAAATGATATAGTCTAATTAGCCTACTACTATATATAAATAAATAAATAAACTAATTCAAAATAGGCTACTAAAGCAAGATTTGGCCACACAGGATCATTAGCTTCTTTTAAAGTTGTGGATTGTTTTAAATCTTATTGCCTACAGTCAGAAGGAAAGGTAGCACGCGCAAATTGGACAGATTATTGTTGAGTTGTGACTGTCTGTGAAAAGTAGAGAGGCCAAGCCAGGAATATTGCAATATTTCAAAATACAATTGCGGGAAAACATACTGTAGTTTGGAAAGCAAATGGTTATTGCTATAAAGAGAAGACAATGAAAAGACTCCAATCTGTCTTTTAGTTATCAAAATTCTCAACTTAATTGAGCGAACAACAGTATAGCCTAATTTATTGGCACCAGTGGAGGTCACTAGGCTATTTATCATTGTTGGGTCAGTGTTACTTAAAAGTTACTTTTTTGACAATAATTTCCTCCTCCAGTTTAGATGGACTTCATATTCTATTTCTGTCTCCCCTTCTCTTAGGCCTATTACATGGACACCGTAATTTTTATTGATCTGTTTGTCAGTGTCAGCAGAGTAGGTTACCCTGTAATTTGTCTAAAAAATATTCTGCTAATGTCTCCAGTCATATAAAGTGTAGTAGAATTGCATGAAATGTGTTTATAAATGGCCACATTTTTTCCATGCAAAGAAAGAAGAAATGTATCTGATATAGCCTAGGCCTACTCTACGCTATATGCCCTCAGCTATGCATTGAACAGTCTTTTTTTTGTGAGTTATGTTATTAGCCTAAATTATGACTATCCAATCTACTCATCACATTACGAATAGTAGGCTATTTTACATAAATCTGCAAATGCTATGATGCATGGAATACTTTATTATAAAGGTGTGTTTTTATGGTGAAAATTAGATTTCCCTAACTTTAAACTCACGCGACGCCTATGTATGCCAGGTAGGCTACACCGGTTGTACAGCGGATTAATGTGCTTCATTTTAAGAATTGAGCAATAAATATAGCAACAGGAGAATGCTGGGATCAAAACTCTGTTTTCACACGCAAATTACTGAGCTTATAAGAACACGTTTCACTAGGCTCTGTAGGCAATGTGCTATTTAACCATGTTCCAGGGGTCCTAGCATATAGGCTACGTTTGGAGTTATTTTGGACACTTTAGTTGTCATACAAACCTTATCAAAACATATAGGCCTATGGGCTAGGCTACATGCGACTATGATTTGAAAAAGTCGCACAAAAAAGGCGTGTGCTGTTTCTTGCCTTACTGCACACGCTGGGCATAATTCACAAGTGATAATACATAATTCACAAGTAATAATATTGTCACCCATCACTTTTCTTAATTTACATATACTAAATAATATATGTGTAAAATGAGTTTTGATTTAGAATGGACCATTATCATGCACCTGTCGGAATAGGGGCAGGGGGAAAAAAGACATGTCATCTATGCACTTACTGTGAATTGCGAATGGAGGACACTTTTCCCTCTGTTAATTTTTATGCCAGCCAGGTAGGCTATACCCTTGTTGTAAAGCAAAGCAATATGCTTAATATAAGGAAAGTTGAGAAATAAATATAGTAGGCCTAGTCTATAGAAAGCTGATGGGATCCTCCTCTTTTAAAGATGCCATCAAAACTCTGTTTTCTCACGGAATTGCATAGGCTATAGAAATGTTGCGCAACATATCCTACAAGCATAGCCTCCATTTTTTCATATTTACATTTACATTTTTGTCATTTAGCAGACGCTCTTATCCAGAGAGACTTACAGTTAGTGAGTACATACATTTTCATACTGGCCCCCCGTGGGAATCGAACCCACAACCCTGGCGTTGCATATAGATGTCTTCAAACTAGACACTATAGTTAACTCTTTCCCCTAGTTGATTTTTCATCCATGTGGCACCAAAATTGTCCATGTAAACCAATAGAAACCAAACGCTTTTAAGCAGGATGTTTTAGTGCTATGCTGTTCTCCATCTGTTGTGTTTATTGGAGTGAAGCTGAAGAAGTAAGATACACCTCTTCTAAAAACTAATTATTGCCAAACCTCCCAACAATCCACACTGCCAACACCCAAAATGATATGGTATTTGATTAGGTGATCAGTTGACATGTCCACCAGCCAGATGCTTATATCAAGATTATAATGAAAAAGTACAGTAGGCTCATTTGATGCTTACAAATCTATAGACTTCTTTATTGTTACATTATTGTACTTAGGAAACAAGCATACACAATCCATACACAGACTTTCCAACCCCAATCATCCCAAGTGGTCACGAAGGAGTTTACAATAACTACTGTAATTCAGTTAAGAGCTTCACATGACATGATAATATTTGTCACAATATCAATTCACATTGTATTTGTCACATGTGTCGAATACAACAGGTGTAGACGTTACCGTGAAATGCTTACTTACAAGCCTTTAACCAACAATGCAGTTTTAAGAAAAATAAGAGTTAAGCAAATATTTACTAAACAAAAGTAACACAATAAAGTTACAATAACAAGGCTATATACGAGGGTACTGGTACCGAGTCAATGTGCGGGGATGCAGGTTAGTCAAGTTAATTGAGGTAATATGTACATGTAGGTAGGGGTAAAGTGACAATGCATAGATAATAAACAGCGAGTAGCAGCAGGGTAAAAAAACGGAGGGTCAA
This sequence comes from Coregonus lavaretus, assembly GCF_964263955.1. NCBI lineage: Eukaryota > Metazoa > Chordata > Actinopteri > Salmoniformes > Salmonidae > Coregonus > Coregonus lavaretus. The sequence goes on from NC_139990.1 coordinate 15,261,308, forward strand.
TGCAAATAGTCCGGATAGCCATTTGATTAACTGTTCAGCAGTCTTATGGCTTGGGGGTAGAAGCTGTTAAGCAGCCTTTTGGACCTAGACTTGACGCTCCGGTACCGCTTGCCATGCGGTAGCAGAGAGAACAGTCTATGACTAGGGTGGCTGGAGTCTTTGACACTGCCTGGTATAGAGGTCATGGATGGTAGGAAGCATGGCCCCAGTGATTTTTTGGGCCAAACGCACTACCCTCTGTAGTGCCTTGCAGTCGGATGGCGAGCAGTTGCCATACCAGGCGGTGATGCAACAGGTCAGGATGCTCTCGATGGTGCAGCTGTAGAACATTTTGAGGATCTGAGGACCTATACCAAATCTTTTCAGTCTCCTGAGGGGGAATAGGCGTTGTCGTGCCCTCTTCACGACTGTCTTAGTGTGTTTGCGCCACGATAGTTTGTTGGTGATGTGGACACCAAGGAACTTGAAGCTCTCTACCTGTGAATGAGGGTGTGCTCGGACCTCCTTTTCCTGTAGTCCATGATCATCTCCTTTGTCTTGATCACGTTGAGGGAGAGGTTGTTGTCTTGGCACAACACTGCCAGGTCTCTGGCCTCCTCCCTATAGGCTGTCTCATCGTTGTCGGTGGTCAGGCCTACCACCGTTGTGTCGACGGCAAACTTAATGATGGTGTTGGAGTTGTGCTTGGCCACACAGTCGTGGGTGAGCAGGGAGTACAGCAGGGGCCTAAGCACGCACCCCTGAGGGGCCCCCGTGTTGAGGATCAGCATGGCAGATGTGTTGTTACCTACCCTTACCACCTGGGGGCGGTCCGTCAGAAAGTCCAGGATCCAGCTGCAGAGGGAGGTGTTTAGTCTCAGGGTCCTTAGCTTAGTCATGAGCTTTGAGGGTACTATGGTATTTAACACTGAGCTGTAGTCAATTAACAGCATTCTCACGTAGGTGTTCCTTTTGTCCAGGTGGGAAAGGGAGTGTGGAGTGCAATAGAGATTGCGTCATTTGTGGATCTGTTGGGGCGGTATGCGAATTGGAGTGGGTTCAGGGTTTCTGGGATGACAGTGTTGATGTGAGCCATGACCAGGCTTTCAAAGCACTTCCTGGCTACTGACGTGAGTGCTACGGGTCGGTAGTCTTTTAGGCAGGTTACCTTGGCGTTCTTGGGCACAGGGACTATGGTGGTCTGCTTGAAACATGTTGGTATTACAGACTTGGTCAGGGACAGGTTGAAAAATGTCAGTGAAGACACTTGCCTGTTGGTCAGCGCATGCTCTGAGTACACGTCCTGGTAATTCGTCTGTGAATGTTGACCTGTTTAAAGGTCTTACTCACATCAGCTATGGAGAGCGTGGTCACATAGTCGCCGCAACAGCTGGTGCTCTCATGCATGCTTCAGTGTTGCTTGCCTTGATTCACGCATAGAAGTTATTTAGCTCGTCTGGTAGGCTTGCGTCACTGGGCAACTCGTGGCTGGGATTCCCTTTGTAGTCCGTAATAGTTTTCAAGCCCTGCCATGTCCGACGAGCGTCAGAGCCGGTGTAGTAGGATTCAATCTTAGTCCTGTATTGACGCTTTGCCTGTTTGATGGTTCGTCGGAGGACATAGCACGATTTATTATAAGCATCCAGGTGAGTCCCTCTCCTTGAAAGCGGCAGCTCTACCTTTTAGCTCAGTGTTGCCTGTAATACATGGCTTCTGTTTGGGGTATGTACGTACCGTCACTGTGGGGACGACATCATTAATGCACTTATTGATGAAAACGGTGACTAATGTGTTATACTCCTCAATGCCATTGGATGAATCCTGGAACATATTCCAGTTTGTGCTAGCAAAACAGTACTTTAGCTTAGCATCTGCATCATCTGACCACTTCCGTATTGAACGATTCACTGGTAATTGGAGGGTGAGGGAGAGCTTTTTTATGTGTCTCTGACCATAATTCTATCCTAGTGATTCCTGCTTACAAGCAAAAACTAAAGCAGGAAGCACCAGTGACTCGGTCAATAAAAAGTGGTCAGATGAAGCAGATGCTAAGCTACATACTGTTTTGCTAGCACATACTGGAATATGTTCCGGGATTCTTCCGATGGAATTGAGGAGTACACCACATCAGTCACTGGCTTCATCAATATGTGCATCGAGGACGTCGTCCCCACAGTGACTGTACATACATACCCCAACCAGAAGCCATGGATTACAGGCAACATCCGCACTGAGCTAAAGGGTAGAGCTGCCGCTTTTAAGGAGTGGGACTCTAACCCGGTATGCCTCCGACGAACCATCAAACAGGCAAAGCGTCGATACAGGACTAAGATCGAATCGTACTACACCGGCTCCGATGCTCGTCAGATGTGGCAGGGCTTGCAAACTATTACAGACTACAAAGGGAAGCACAGCCGCAAGCTGCCCAGTGGCACGAGCCTACCAGACGAGCTAAATTACTTCTATGCTTGCTTCGAGGCAAGTAACACTGAATCATGCATGAGAGCATCAGCTGTTCCGGACGACTGTGTGATCACGGTCTCCATAGCCGATGTGAGTAAGACCTTTAAACAGGTCAACATTCACAAGGCCGCAGGGCCAGACGGATTACCAGGAAGTGTACTCCGAGCATGCGCTGAACTGGCAAGTGTCTTCACTGACATTTTCAACCTCTCCCTGTCTGAGTCTGTAATACCAACATGTTTCAAGCAGACCACCATAGTCCCTGTACCCAAGAACACTAAGGTAACCTACCTAAATGTCTGTAGCCATGAAGTGCTTTGAAAGGCTGGTCATGGCTCACATCAACACCATTATCCCAGAAACCCTAGACCCACTCCAATTTGCATACCGCCCCCAACAGATCCACAGATGATGCAATCTCTATTGCGCTCCACACTGCCCTTTCACACCTGGACAAAAGGAACACCTATGTGAGAATGCTATTCATGTGTATTTATACAGCTCAGCGTTCAACACCATAGTGCCCTCAAAGCTCATCACTAAGCTAAGGACCCTGGGACTAAACACCTCCCACTGCAACTGGATCCTGGACTTCCTGACGGGCCGCCCCCAGGTGGTAAGGGTAGGTAACAACACATCCGCCACACTGATCCTCAAATACGGGGGTCCCTCAGGGGTGCGTGCTCAGTCCCCTCCTGTACTCCCTGTTCACTCATGACTGCATGGCCAGGCATGACTCCAACACCATCATTAAGTTTGCAGATGACACAACAGTGGTAGGCCTGATCACCGACAACAACGAGACAGCCTATAGGGAGGAGGTCAGAGACCTGGTCGTGTGGTGCCAGGACAACAACCTCTCCCTCAACGTGATCAAGACAAAGGAGATGATTGTGGACTACAGGAAAAAGAAGGAGGACCGAGCACGACCCCATTCTCATCAACGGGGCTTTAGCAGGGCAGGTTGAGCGCTTTAAGTTCCTTGGTGTCTACATCAACAACAAACTAACACTCAACTAACCTTGTCATTTATTGCCCTCCAGGTTCCCTTGGAGAGTTCATCAATGAGCTTGACGCCTTGATAAGTTCCTTTCCTGAGGATGGCTCACCCCTCACAGTTCTGGGTGACTTTAACCTCCCTATGTCTGCCTTTGACTCATTTCTCTCTGCCTCCTTCGTTCCACTCCTTTCCTCTTTTGACCTCACCCTCTCACGGTCCCCCCCTACTCACAAGGCAGGCAATACGCTTGACCTCATCTTTACTAGATGCTGTTCTTCTACTAATCTCACTGCAACTCCCCTCCAAGTCTCCGACCACTACTTTGTATCCTTTTCTCTCTCGCTCTCCTCCAACCCTACTCACTCTGCCCCTACTCAGATGGTAATGTGCCGTCACAACCTTCACTCTCTCTCTCCCGCTACTCTCTCCTCTTCCATCCTATCATCTCTTCCCTCTGCTAAATCCTTCTCCCTCCGATCTCCTGATTCTGCCTCCTCAACCTTCCTCTCCTCCCTTTCTGCATCTTTTTACTCTCTATGCCCCCTATCCTTCCGGCCGGCTCGGTCCTCCTCTCCTGCTCCGTGGCTTGACGACTCATTGCGAGCTCACAGAAGAGGGCTCCGGGCAGCCGAGCGGAAATGGAGGAAAACTAGACTCCCTGCAGACCTGTCATCTTTTCTCTCCCTCCTCTCTACATTCTCTTCCTCTGTTTCCGCTGCTAAAGCCACTTTCTACCACTCTAAATGTCAAGCCTCTGCCTCTAACCCTAGGAAGCTCTTTGCCACCTTCTCCTCCCTGCTGAATCCTCCTCCTCCTTCGCCTCCCTCCTCCCTCTCTGTGGATGACTTTGTCAACCATTTTGAAAAGAAGGTTGACGACATCCGATCCTCATTTATTAAGTCAAATGACACCGCTGGTCCTGCTCACACTGCCCTACCCTATGCTTTGACTTCTTTCTCCCCTCTCTCTCCAGATGAAATCTTGCGACTTGTGACGGCCGGCCGCCCAACAACCTGCCCGCTTGACCCTATCCCCTTCTCTCTTCTCCAGACCATTGGGCATCTCCGGCGCTGCTCACTCTTGGATTGCGTCCTACCTGACAGGTCGCTCCTACCAGGTGGCATGGCGAGAATCTGTCTCAGCACCACGTGCTCTCACCACTGGTGTCCCCCAGGGCTCAGTTCTAGGCCCTCTCCTATTCTCTCTATACACCAAGTCACTTGGCTCTGTCATATCCTCACATGGTCTCTCCTATCATTGCTACGCAGATGACACACAATTAATTATGATAACCAGGTGGTGAATCGCATCTCTGCATGTCTGGCAGACATATCAGTGTGGTTGTTGGATCACCACCTCAAGCTGAACCTCGGCAAAACGGAGCTGCTCTTCCTCCCGGGGAAGGACTGCCCGCTCCATGATCTCGCCATCACGGTTGACAACTCCATTGTGTCCTCCTCCCAGAGTGCAAAGAACCTTGGCGTGACCCTGGACAACACCCTGTCGTTCTCCGCTAACATCAAAGCGGTGACCAGATCCTGCAGGTTCATGCTTTACAACATTCGCAGTGTACAACCCTACCTTACACAGAAAGCGGCACAGGTCCTAATCCAGGCACTTGTCATCTCCCGTCTGGATTACTGCAACTCGCTGTTGGCTGGGCTCCCTGCCTGTGCCATTAAACCCCTACAACTTATCCAGAACGCTGCAGCCCGTCTGGTGTTCGACCTTCCCAAGTTCTCTCATGTCATCCCGCTCCTCCGCACACTCCACTGGCTTCCAGTTGAGGCTCGCATCTACTACAAGACCATGGTGCTTGCCTACGGAGCTGTGAGGGGAACGGCACCTCCTTACCTTCAGGCTCTGATCAGACCCTACACCCAAATGAGGGCACTACGTTCATCCACCTCTGGCCTGCTAGCTCCCCTACCTCTACGGAAGCACAGGTCCCGCTCAGCCCAGTCAAAGCTATATGCTGCTCTGGCACCCCAATGGTGGAACAAGCTCCCCCACGACGCTAGGATAGCAGAGTCACTGACCACCTTCCGGAGACACTTATACCCGGAATAGTACAAAGTAATCCTTCTACCCCCCACCCCCCACCCCCCACCCCCCACCCCCCACCCCCCCCATAAAAAAAAGTGGTTGTCCCACTGGCTATCATAATTTGAATGCACCAATTTGTAAGTCGCTCTGGATAAGAGCGTCTGCTAAATTATGTAAATGTAATGGTCCAAGCACATCAAGACAGTCGTGAAGAGGGCATGACAAAACCTATTCCCCCTAAGGAGACGAAAAGATTTGGCATGGGTCCTCAGATCCTCAAAAGGTTCTACAGCTGCACCACCATTAGAGCATTCTGACTGGTTGCATCACTGCCTGGTATGGCAACTGCTCGGCCTCCGACTGCAAGGCACTACAGAGGGTAGTGCGTATGGCCCAGTACATCACTGGGGCTAAGCTTCCTGCCATCCAGGACCTCTATACCAGGCGGTGTCAGAGGAAGGCCCTAAAAATTGTCAAAGACTCCAGCCACCCTAGTCATAGACTGTTCTCTCTGCTACCGCACGGCAAGCGGTACCGGAGTGCTAAGTCTAGGTCCAAGAGGCTTCTAAACAGCTTCTACCCCCAAGCTATAAGAATCCTGAACATCTAATCAAATGGCTACCCAGACTAAATGGCTACCCAGAGAAATGGCTACCCCCCCCCCCACTTTTACGCTGCTGCTACTCTCTGTTTATTATCTATCCATAGTCACTTTAATAACTCTACCTACATGTACATATTACCTCAATTACCTCGACTATCCGGTGCCCCAGCACATTGACTCAGTACCGGTACCCCCTATATATATAGCCTCGCTATTGTTATTTTTACTGTTGCTCTTTAATTATTTGCAACTTTTATTTCGTATTATTTTATATTGTATATTTTTTTGAGATTTTGTCAATTTTATTTTTTGTATTCTTTCTTAACTGCATTGTTGGTTAAGGGCTTGTAAGTAAGCATTTCACTGTAAGGTCTACACCTGTTGTATTCGGCGCATGTGACAAATAACATTTGATTTTATTTTATTTGTGTGTGGAGTAAAGGTGGTCTAGAGTTTTATTTCCTCTGGTTTCACATGTTACATTCTGGTAGAAATGAGGTAAAACGGATAAAGGTATCAGCTATAAGCATTTAATGATTGTATAAGACGCAAATTTATTTATGATGGATGGAACAGTTATTGCTTTATACTATTTCTTTATAGTAATGGAATTGGTGACACGTTATTTGGATAGTCTGGATAGTCCAGATAGATGCTTTACAGATGGTCATTATATCAACAACTATCTGTTGATAAGCAATTGCTTGCTAAGGTTACGGTTAAGTTTAGAATAAGGGTTAGGGGGGTAAGGGATACGTTTAGGGTTAGGATAAGGGTTAAGGTTAGGGCTAAGGTTAGGGTTAATTGAAATGTTACTGATAGTCTGAAGAGCATCTACAAATGGACTATCCAAATAAAGGGTTATCGTTTTAAACTGTACGAATTGTTTTACTTACAAATCTATCAATCAATATATCAATCAAGTAAAGAAAGTAAATGTACTGTGAATTAGCTGTAAAAAGTAACACAGCTGACTCAAGCTTATGTTTTGATGCACTGCAGTCTACATGGGTCCAGTAGCCCCACACTGAAGAGGGTTACCCTCAGGGAAAAACCCACAGCCACCAATACAGAAATGCTCAACGTCACTGCCTTTGGGTTTGACCCCAGAGCAGATGGCTGTCGCCACCCATTTATGGTTTATGGCCCCCACAATAGTATGGCATTGGTTGAAGCTCAGTGTATATTCAAATCTCCCTACCATCATATCTAAGCCAATATGACATCAATCTTGATGAAAATTCGTAAAACAACTTGATTGGATATACACAACACACTCCCTACCTCTCGTCATGAGCCGTCCAGCCATTACCGAGAACCACATACCAGATTTTTTAACAGGGTTGTTAGCAATTGAGTATTCAGAGTATTTTATGCGCCTACCTAGCTCAAATTCTAGACACCAGATTAAAACGAGACTATAGCGTCCATAAAGTGACCATTGGATAAAAATGTTTTGGGATTGACTAACTTTGTAGGTGCGACAGTTTTTATTAAATTGAAAATGTATCGCTCTCACGTGCTCATTTCTGTCCATTAAGAACCAATGATGTGCTACCTTTTTTGTAGCATTTCTGACAATGCTAACATATTTTCTGCCGAATCTCAGAGTTCTAAAACCGGGACTAACAACTCGGTGGCTGGGCAAGAGCAGCAGCTAGCTATTAGCAGGCTAGCAGCTGTAGCTAGCTAACACCAGTCAAATGAGAAACAAGCTACAAGCAAGGGAAGTTAGCTAGCTAGGTATATCTTGCTATGTAGGGTTTTTCATATGGCTTAAGTCCTCTTTAAAAAAAATCTGTGTAATCTAAATCAGAGCACAAACAAATAAGCTAGCGGACGTCCTTGGCTGCTATTATAGCCAGTTAGCTAGCCAACTAGCCAGTAGCTACCAGCCAATGAGACTGTACCAATCTTGACAATATATCCTAGCTAGCTAGCTACATTCTTCCATAAAGCATAGCATAGCTAGCTAGCTATCTAGCTAAGTAAAGTCCATAGTCAACACCAAACTTTGGGAAACTGCCATGATGCAGACTTACAATACATGCAATGGGAATTGCTCATCTAGCTACTCCAGCATGGCTAGAACTGGCTAGATAGCTACAGTTGAAGTCTGAAGTTTATATACACCTTAGCCAAATACATTTAAACTCAGTTTTTCACAATTCCTGACATTTAATCCTAGTAAAAAGTCCCTGTCTTAGGTCAGTTAGGATCACCACTTTATTTTAAAAATTTGAAATGTCAGAATAATAGTAGAGAGAATGATTTATTTCAGCTTTTATTTCTTTCATTACATTCCCAGTGGGTCAGAAGTTTACTGTTACGGATACAGGTATCCTGTGTTTTTTTGTGTTTTTCCTCTCCTTCTGCCCTAATCACAGGTGTCCTGTATGTTCCTGATTGGTGGTCGTTGAGGTGTTTGCTGATTGCTAAGGTGGACCAATCAGTGAACATTCCTCTGCATTGCACCACCTGTTGCTGGTTTTTCAATCACACATCCCATTGTATAAAAACCAGTCAGTTGTGTTTGTTGTTAGACTGTGGTGTCCTGTGTTTTGTTTACTCACTAAGTTGCTGGTTACTCTGTTTGGTAACTTTGTTAGAGAGACTATTTCCGTATGTGAGTTTGGATACTGTGGTGTCCTGTGTTTTGTGTACTCACTCATTTGCTGATTACTCTGTTTGGTAACTTTGTGTGTTTCTGGGAAAAGGGGAGTTTAAGCAAGTTGCCCTTGGGCGTACATTACCCGTAGGAAGAAAACTGTCTAAAAACACTAGTTAGACCTGAGCGGATCACCCACTGTATTTTTGTATGATTAGCAGTAGCTTAGCGGTTCTTGAGGCAGGCAAGATCAGTTTAGGGGTGTTTTACACTATTGTTTCATTTCTTGGGTCCTGCTCAGCCCTTTTTCCCAAACCTTTACCGTGTGTTCAGCAATAAACCTTTTATGTTTGACGGTAGTTTATGGTTGTCGTGTAGTTTTTGTTCTCACTGTTCCATGTCATCATCCTAATTTGCATGAATTATGTTACGGGTCTCATGTCCATCCACCCTAGACGTTTAAAGCCACGGGGTTCGTAACATTTACATACACTCAATTAGTATCTGGTAACATTGCCTTTAAATTGTTTAACTTCAGTCAAACATTTCGGGTAGCCTTCCACAAGCTTCCCACAATAAGTTGGGTGAATTTTGGCACATTCCTCCTGACAGAGCTGGTGTAACTGAGTCAGGTTTGTAGGCCTCCTTGCTCGCACACGCTTTTTCAGTTCTGCCCACACATTTTCTATAGGATTGATGTCAGGGCTTTGTGATGGCCACTCCAATACCTTGACTTTGTTGTCCTTAAGCCATTTTGCCACAACTTTAGAAGAATGATTGGGGTCTTTGTACATTTGGAAGACCCATTTGCGACCAAGCTTTAATTTCCTGACTGATGTCTTGAGATGTTGCTTCAATATGTCCACATCATTTTCCTTCCTCATGATGCCATCTATTTTGTGAAGTGCACCAGTCCCTCCTGCAGCAAAGCACCCCCACAGCATGATGCTGCCACCCCCGTGCTTCACGGTTGGGATGGTGTTCTTCGTCTCGCAAGCAACCCCCTTTTTCCTCCAAACATAACGATGGTCATTATGGCCAAACAGTTCTATTTTTGTTTCATCTGACCAGAGGACATTTCTCCAAAAAGTACGATCTTTGTCCCCATGTGCAGTTGCAAACCGTAGTCTGGCTTTTTTATGGCGGTTTTGGAGCAGTGGCTTCTTCCTTGTTGAGCGGCCTTTCAGGATGTGTCGATATAGGACTCGATTTACTGTGGATATAGATACTTTTGTACCTGTTTCCTCCAGCATCTTCACAAGGTCCTTTGCTGTTGATCTGGGATTGATTTGCACTTTTCGCACCAAAGTACGTTCATCTCTAGGAGACAGAACGCATCTCCTTCCTGAGTGGTATGAAGGCTGCGTGGTCCCATGGTGTTTATACTTGCGTACTATTGTTTGTACAGATGAACGTGGTACCTTCAGGCGTTTGGAAATTGCTCACACGGATGAACCAGACTTGTGGAGGTCTACAAATTTATTTTCTGAGGTCTTGGCTGATTTCTTTTGATTTTCCCATGATTTCAAGCAAAGAGGCACTGAGTTTGAAGGTAGGCCTTGAAATACATCCACACCTCCAATTTTTTAATTTTGAATAATTTAATTTTAAAATGTAATATGCCATTTAGCAGACGCTTTTATCCAAAGCGACTTAGTCATGTGTGCATAAATTTTTACGTATGGGTGGTCCCGGGGATCGAACCCACTACCCTGGCGTTACAAGCACCATGCTCTACCAATTGAGCTACAGAGGACCACATTAATTAATTAATTGACTCAAATGATGTCAATTAGCCTATCAGAAGCTTCTAAAGCCATGACATCATTTTCTGGAATTTTCCAAGCTGTTTAAAGACACAGTCAACTTAGTGTATGTAAACTTCTGACACACTGGAATTGTGATACAGTGAATTATAAGTTAAATAATCTGTCTGTAAACAATTGTTGGAAAAATTACTTGTGTCATGCACAAAGTAGATGTCCTAACCGACTTGACAAAACTATAGTTTGTTAACAAGTGGTTGAAAAACTAGTTTTAATGACTCCAACCTCAGTGTATGTAAACTTCCGACTTCAACTGTACGTGTGCAGCCAGATGTCAGTTTCAGCACAAACAGACACTAGATAGCCTACATTTCTTCAACCAAGATCAGCCTCTTACAACAACAACTGTAGCTGATAAAACAAATTGTCTTGCTAAGAAACAGTTAGCTACAGTATGTTGAGTCTAAACCTGGCCAATGCACATGCAAGTTGTGCATTGCAATGAGTGTACACATGCTATCCAGCCTGGACCAAATCTATCCAATCCTAGATTTCTGTTTGGGCCAAATCAAGGTCGGTCCGGACCGGACCAAATCTGAACCAAACATAGAGGTCTGTGTTTGGGCCAAATCAAGGCCAGTCTTGATTGGATCAAATTTGAACAAAACATAAACGTCAATGACTGGTTCAGATTTGGTCCAGACCAGGGCAAAAATGAAAGTCTGTGGATGAGATTTCCTAAAAACACTCTACTTCGATACAGCTATGATTTATGCAGCAGGTTAGGAAAATTAACGCAGCAGGTTGGGAGAATGAATGTAGCAGGTAAGGAGAATTAGGTTAAGGTTAGGAAAAATGAAAATGCTTTCCTAACCTGCTACAAAAAGTAATTTGTATCGAAGTGACATGTTTTAAGGAAGTACTGTCAGTGGACATTGAAATCAAGGCTGGTCCGGACCACACACAAAAAAAGAAACAAACAAAAACTTTGTGGGAATCAACAAGTAAACACATTTATGGGGGTCTGGGGGAACTCCACTGAGTTGTTATTTTTTTCGCAAATGCTCACCGCCAACTTATTCAGTACTTTGAGAGTCACAGGAACTGGTATGTGCTTAATGTTAAGCAGCTGGCGATATTCACCCCCTCCCCTTTTTAAAGGGAGAATCCATATTGTAGCGACCCGCACAGACAGCTGTGTGTTATGTGTTAGGCTAGTAGATGGTTGTGTTGTACCTACCAGTACCCAGTGTTCGCGGGGTCCGACATGTCAATCAACCTGCTATCTGCCAATCACGGGAATGCCTGGAATGTTCTGATGCCGGGCATCCTGGCGGTTGGCGGAGTGGCGTGGAGGGGGGTTGGGCAGGGGGATGGAGCATTGGAAGTTAAGACCAGGTTTAGCTTTTGTTCTCTCTCTTTTTACGTCTGGGCTTCACAAGAGAAGGTCACGATTGGCTTGTGGGTTATCTTTCATTTATTTGGCGTGGGCTACGGCCAAACAGTAGCCTGTGTAAAGTTGGTTTAATAAACCGTCCATTCGTAAACTCAATCCTCTGTCTGGACAGTTGTTCTTTTATGATCTAGTCAGGTCATTACAATATGTTTTGCATGAATGCAAATAGCCATATCTATGAAGTAATAGCCAGTGCCCGGTTTCCAGATAGTGATGGAACTTAAACTTACTAGTGTTTTAAAGATGCATCATTTCTATAACGGCCGAAGGACTAACGTGTTTCCTAAAACACCACATAGGGAGAAGTTTCAATGAGTGCGTCGTTAGAGCATTTTTTATTCATTTATTTATTTATTTCACCTTTATTTAATCAGGTAAGCCAGTTGAGAACAAGTTCTCATTTACAACTGCGACCTGGCCAAGATAAAGCAAAGCAGTGCGATAAAAACAACAACACAGAGTTACATATGGGGTAAAACAAAGCATAAAGTCAAAAATACAAAGCATGTGTCGATACTGATAGGATCGAAAGAAAGGCAGCGCTGCTCTCGGATCAGCGTTCTCCATTCAAATCTTACCCATTAGATTCTGACAATGGGTCAGCTCCAACATCAGTACCCGACCTCACTAATGCTCGTGGCTGAATGGAAGCAAGTCCCCACAGCAATGTTCCAACATCTAGTGGAAAGAATTTCAGAAGAGTGGAGGCTGTTATAGCAGCAAAGGGAGGACCAACTCCATATTAATGCCCATGATTTTGGAATGAGATGTTCGTCGAGCAGGTGTCCACATATATATATATATATATATATATATATATATATATATATATATATATATATATAGTATTTTTCTGATATTTCTTAATGTCTTTATTTTTGATTTTAGAATTATGTGTGTATTGTTCTGTATTTCTATTTCTGTATTACAGCACTGTTGGAGCTAGAAACACAAGCATTTCGCTGCACCTGCAATAACATCTGCAAATCTACATATCCTACAACTTAGCCTCCATAAAATAGACACTATAGTTCAGGCTTTCCCCCTAGTTTATTTTTCAAGTAGGGTGCAAAGACCCCCTCATCCCTGTGGCACCAAAATTGTGAATGGAAACCAAAATAGGAGCCAAAATCCTTGAAGCTGGAGATGTGTATATATATACAGTGGGGAGAACAAGTATTTGACACACTGCCGATTTTGCAGGTTTTCCTACTTACAAAGCATGTAGAGGTCTGTAATATTTATCATAGGTACACTTCAACTGTGAGAGACGGAATCTAAAACAAAAATCCAGAAAATCACATTGTATGATTTTTAAGTAATTAATTTGCATTTTATTGCATGACATAAGTATTTGATCACCTACCAACCAGTAAGAATTCCGGGTCTCACAGACCTGTTAGTTTTTCTTTAAGAAGCCCTCCTGTTCTCCACTCATTACCTGTATTAACTGCACCTGTTTGAACTCGTTACCTGTATAAAAGACACCTGTCCAAACACTCAATCAAACAGACTCCAACCTCTCCACAATGGCCTAGACCAGAGAGCTGTGTAAGGACATCAGGGATAAAATTGTAGACCTGCACAAGGCTGGGATGGGCTACAGGACAATAGGCAAGCAGCTTGGTGAGAAGACAACATCTGTTGGCCCAATTATTAGAAAATAGAAGAAGTTCAAGATGATGGTCAATCAACCTCGGTCTGGGGCTCCATGCAAGATCTCACCTCGTGGGGCATCAATGATCATGAGGAAGGTGAAGGATCAGCCCAGAACTACACGGCAGGACCTGGTCAATGACCTGAAGAGAGCTGGGACCACAGTCTCAAAGAAAACCATTAGTAACACACTATGCCGTCATGGATTAAAATCCTGCAGCGCACGCAAGGTCCCCCTGCTCAAGCCAGCGCATGGAGGTGGAAACATCATTCTTTGGGGATGCTTGTCTGCAAAGGGGACAGGACGACTGCACCGTATTGAGGGGAGGATGGATGTGGCCATGTATCGCGAGATCTTGGCCAACAACCTCCTTCCCTCAGTAAGAGCATTGAAGATGGGTCGTGGCTGGGTCTTCCAGCATGACAACGACCTGAAACACACAGCCAGGGCAACTAAGGAGTGGCTCCGTAAGAAGCATCTCAAGGTCCTGGAGTGGCCTAGCCAGTCTCCAGACCTGAACCCAATAGAAAATCTTTGGAGGGAGCTGATAGTCCGTATTGCCCAGCGACAGCCCCGAAACAAATACTTATGTCATGCAATAAAATGCAAATTAATTACTTAAAAATCATACAATGTGATTTTCTGGATTTTTGTTTTAGATTCCGTCTCTCACAGTTGAAGTGTACCTATGATAAAAATTACAGACCTCTACATGCTTTGTAAGTAGGAAAACCTGCAAAATTGGCAGTGTATCAAATACTTGTTCTCCCCACTGTATATATACAGTGAGGGAAAAAAGTATTTGATCCCCTGCTGATTTTGTGCTTTTGCCCACTGACAAAGAAATGATCAGTCTATAATTTTAATGGTAGGTTTATTTGAACAGTGAGAGACAGAATAACAAAAAAAAATCCAGAAGAAACGCATGTAAAAAATGTTATAAATTGATTTGCATTTTAATGAGGGAAATAAGTATTTGACCCACTCTCAATCAGAAAGATTTCTAGCTCCCAGGTGTCTTTTATACAGGTAACGAGCTGAGATTAGGAGCACACTCTTAGGAGTGCTCCTAATCTCAGCTTGTTACCTGTGTAACATACACCTGTCCACAGAAGCAATCAATCAATCAGATTCCAAACTCTCCACCATGGCCATGACCAAAGAGCTCTTCAAGGATGTCAGGGACAAGGTTGTAGACCTAAACAAGGCTGGAATGGGCTACAAGACCATTGCTAAGCAGCTTGGTGAGAAGGTGACAACAGCTGGTCTGATTATTCGTAAATGGAAGAAACACAAAATAACTGTCAATCTCCCTCGGCCTGGGGCTCCATGCAAGATCTCACCTCGTGGAGTTGCAATGATCATGAGAACGGTGAGGAATCAGCCCAGAACTACACGGGAGTATCTTGTCAATGATCAAAGTGACGATGGACGGGGCCATGTACCGTCAAATCTTATTTTATTTTTTTATGTTTTTTTTTTTTTTTTCTACAGTCGTTCAGGAATGATTTTAAATACGCTGAAGCTCTAAACTGGATCACCATATTGGGATGCTCCATGTCCATCATAGGGTTGAGTTTAACAATAACATTCCAGATCGCAACCAGGTAAGATCCTACAGGGTTCCAGAACCAATTCAAAATATACAATAACATTCCAGATCGTGACCCGGTAAGATCCTACTGTCAAATCTTGGGTGAGAACCTCCTTCCCTCAGCCAGGGCATTGAAAATGGGTCATGGATGGGTATTCCAGCATGACAATGACCCAAAACACACGGCCAAGGCAACAAAGGAGTGGCTCAAGAAGAAGAAGCACATTAAGGTCCTGGAGTGGCCTAGCCAGTCTCCAGACCTTAATCCCATAGAAAATCTGTGGAGGGAGCTGAAGATTCGAGTTGCCAAACGTCAGCCTTGGAAACCTTAATGACTTGGAGAAGATCTGCAAAGAGCAGTGGGACAAAATCCCTCCTGAGATGTGTGCAAACCTGGTGGCCAACTACAAGAAACGTCTGACCTCTGTGATTGCCAACAAGGGTTTTGCCACCAAGTACTAAGTCATGTTTTGCAGAGGGGTCAAATACTTATTTCCCTTTTTAAATGCAAATCAATTTATAACATTTTTGACATGCGTTTTTCTGGATTTTGTTGTTGTTATTCTGTCTCTCACTGTTCAAATAAACCTACCATTAAAATGATAGACTGATCATGTCTTTGTCAGTGGGCAAACGTACAAAATCAGCAGGGGATTCTCAATTTGTCTGTCATAGTTGACGTGTACCTACGTGTACCCAGCGAAAGCCCCAAAACATCACTGCTCTAGAGGAGATCTGCATGGAGGAATGGGCCAAAATACGTTTGACCTGTGTCATTGCCAACAAAGGGTATATAACAAAGTATTGAGAAACTTTTGTTATTGACCAAATACTTATTTTCCACCATAATTTTCAAATAAATTCATTAAAAATCCTACAATGTGATTTTCTGGATTTTTTTTTCTCATTTTGTCTGTCATAGTTGACGTGTACCTATGATGAAAATTACAGGCCTCTCTCATCTTTTTAAGTGGGAGAACTTACACAATTGGTGGCTGACTAAATACTTTTTTTCCCCACTGTACTTGGGCTGCAATTTCTGAGGCTGGTAACTCTAATGAACTTATCCTCTGCAGCAGAGGTAACTCTCGTTCTTCCATTCCTGTGGCGGTCCTCATGAGAGCCAGTTTCATTAGAGCGCTTGATGGTTTTTGCGACAGCATTTGAAGAAACTTAAAAGGTTCTTGAAATGTTCCGTATTGACTGACCTTCATGTCTTAAAGTAATGATGGACTGTCATTTCTCGTTGCTTATTTGAGCTGTTCTTGACATAATATGGACTTGGTCTTTTACCGAATAGGGCTATCTTCTGTATACCCCCCTACCTTGTCACAACACAACTGATTGGCTCAAACGCATTAAGAAGGAAAGAAATTCCATAAATTAACTTTTAAGAAGGCACACCGGTTAATTGAAATGCATTCCAGGTGACTACCTCATGTAGCTGGTTGAGAGAATGCCAAGAGTGTGCAATTCTGTCATCAAGGCAAAGGGTGGCTATTTGAAGAATCTTAAATATAAAATATATTTAGATTTGTTTAACACTTTTTTGGTTACCACATATTTGATAGTTTTGATGTCTTCACTATTATTCTACAATGTAAAAAATAGTACAAATAAAGAAAAACCCTTGAATGAGTAGGTGTGTCCAAACTTTTGACTGATAGCGTATATATATACAGTATATATATATATATATATATATATATATATATATATATACATATGCATATATTATAGTGCTGTGCTATTCTCCATCTGTTGTGTTTATTGGAGTGAAGCTGAAAAAGTAAGTTACACCTCTTCTAACTGCTCATTCTTGCCCCACTTTCTAACAATCCACACTGCCAACAAAAATTATATAGTATTTGATTAGGTTATCAGTAGACTTGCCATTATACAACGGGTGGGTCTAATCCTGAATGCTGATTGGCTAAAGTCGCATTCCAGCCGGTGTCTATTCCACAAATTACCACCGGTTACATCTATGACATTAAAATGCCTATTTACTCTGTTTCATCTGACTGCGCAATCTACTGTCTCATCAGCCCAGCAAGGCAATTTATAAACTTGATCTCCACTATAAAAAGCATCTAGACATTGTCTCACATTTCTTTTAGACTAGCATTTTGTTTTCAACAGCGGAGATTTGCATAATCCTTGCTGTCTGTCTCTCTGACATTTGCAACATTGTTTCAATATTCAAATTCGATCTCCAGCTGTTGCATAGTAATGAACGTGTCGGGAGTCGGGATGAGACCGACAGGCAGGTAGCTTTTCTCAGCCAGTCGAAATCATGAATCAGCATAATTTTTATGGATATATACAAAGAAATATCAATAGAAAACAGGTAAACGAAAGCTAGTTTTCAGTCTTTCCAGCTTCAGTTTGAAGTAATGATGTTAGCTGTGTTGTTGGCTAGCTCCTCTGAACAACAGTGTCCTGATGAGAGAGCACATTTTCTATGCCAGGTGAAATCGCGCATCATTAGCTCATTGTTATAGATGTATCCAAATAAATGTCACTAGAAAACAGGTCAAACAAATACAAATGCCGCTACTTTGTTGTTATTATGGCTGCACTGTTTGATGTGACTGTAAGCAAGGGATAAGAACGTTGCCAGCCAGTATGGCAATAGAACATTTAGAAGGAATGACTGGGTCATGTCAATAGGCACAGAACAAAAAGACTGAATGACTGGGTCGTGTCTCTGGCAACCGAACTAATAGAACAAACGACCAGCCGGCTTGGGTAGGAACCCTATATTTGTGTCCGGACTATATCTTGTGGAAGGATGAAATAGTATGAATAAATAACGTTTTTAATGAAAATATGTAATTCATTATTTGAATATGTTGGTAACTTGTTGTATAAAAGTGATAATGCCCTCAAAGCCTGCGTTTGGAGGATGTATTGGCACGGTTGGCAGGCCCTCGACTTCTTCTCTGGCCTAACAACACCCATGCCAATATATCCTCCAAACACCAGCTTCTCGGGCATTATCACTTAATTATACATTCTTGTACTATTGCAAAATGTACAATATAATATAACATTGTGCAATAGTACGATAATATAACATTGTGCAATAGTACAAGAACGTACAGTATCTTGGGCAAATATTGGTTGATCTAAGCATTGTTTCGCCAGGCTAATTTGGGTCATCTGGCTGGTGGAGAAGTCTACTGATAACCTAATCAAATACCATAGAATTCTGGGTGACATGTCATACAGTTCAGGTAGGCATCTGCGTTTCAGCAAACAAAGGAAAATAGGAGGGGTGCTCAACAACAGTGTAATATAGAATAAATCCCCACACACTGATGAATGTGCAGGTAGACATTTATTGTCATGAATCTTGCCTCAGAGGCAGCAATGATTAACAAATGTCCGACCTAGAACACTGTGATGTGATAATTTAGGTGAACCTGATAAGGACAGCCCATATTAAACCAGCACTTAAGTAATAGCCAATGTGTTTTTCTTGTTTAATTCTTCCTACATTAATATGCCAACTAAATAAAATATTTTTTAACTGCAACTATCTGGTAAGAGTGCCTTGGTATTTTTGTATAGTCTACATATCCTACAAGCTTAGTCTCCATTTTTTCATCTGCAAATACAGTGGGGAAAAAAATATTTAGTCAGCCACCAATTGTGCAAGTTCTCCCACTTAAAAAGATGAGAGAGGCCTGTAATTTTCATCATAGGTACACGTCAACTATGACAGACAAAATGAGAAAAAAAAATCCAGAAAATCACATTGTAGGATTTTTAATGAATTTATTTGAAAATTATGGTGGAAAATAAGTATTTGGTCAATAACAAAAGTTTCTCAATACTTTGTTATATACCCTTTGTTGGCAATGACACAGGTCAAACGTTTTCTGTAAGTCTTCACAAGGTTTTCACACACTGTTGCTGGTATTTTGGCCCATTCCTCCATGCAGATCTCCTCTAGAGCAGTGATGTTTTGGGGCTGTCGCTGGGCAACACGGACTTTCAACTAACTCCAAAGATTTTCTATGGGGTTCACATCTGGAGACTGGCTAGGCCACTCCAGGACCTTGAAATGCTTCTTACGAAGCCACTCCTTCGTTGCCCGGGCGGTGTGTTTGGGATCATTGTCATGCTGAAAGACCCAGCCACGTTTAATCTTCAATGCCCTTGCTGATGGAAGGAGGTTTTCACTCAAAATCTCATGATACATGGCCCCGTTCATTGTTTCCTTTACACGGATCAGTCGTCCTGGTCCCTTTGCAGAAAAACAGCCCCAAAGCATGATGTTTCCACCCCCATGCTTCACAGTAGGTATGGTGTTCTTTGGATGCAACTCAGCATTCTTTGTCCTCCAAACACGACGAGTTGAGTTTTTACAAAAAAGTTCTATTTTGGTTTCATCTGACCATATGACATTCTCCCAATCCTCTTCTGGATCATCCAAATGCACTCTAGCAAACTTCAGACGGGCCTGGACATGTACTGGCTTAAGCAGGGGGACACGTCTGGCACTGCAGGATTTGAGTCCCTGGCGGCGTAGTGTGTTACTGATGGTAGGCTTTGTTACTTTGGTCCCAGCTCTCTGCAGGTCATTCACTAGGTCCCCCCGTGTGGTTCTGGGATTTTTGCTCACTGTTCTTGTGATCATTTTGACCCCACGGGGGGAGATCTTGCGTGGAGCCCCAGATCGAGGGAGATTATCAGTGGTCTTGTATGTCTTCCATTTCCTAATAATTGCTCCCACAGTTGATTTCTTCAAACCAAGCTGCTAACCTATTGCAGATTCAGTCTTCCCAGCCTGGTGCAGGTCTACAATTTTGTTTCTGGTGTCCTTTGACAGCTCTTTGGTCTTGGCCATAGTGGAGTTTGGAGTGTGACTGTTTGAGGTTGTGGACAGGTGTCTTTTATACTGATAACAAGTTCAAACAGGTGCCATTAATACAGGTAACGAGTGGAGGACAGAGGAGCCTCTGTGAGAGCCAGAAATCTTGCTTGTTTGTAGGTGACCAAATACTTATTTTCCACCATAATTTGCAAATATATTCATAAAAAATCCTACAATGTGATTTTCTGGATTTTTTCCCCTCAATTTGTCTGTTATAGTTGACGTGTACCTATGATGAAAATTACAGACCTCTCTCATCTTTTTAAGTGGGAGAACTTGCACAATTGGTGGCTGACTAAATACTTTTTTCCCCCACTGTAAATGTATTCAAACTAGACACTATATTTCACTCTTTCCCCTAGTTTATTTTTCAGGCCGGGTGCAAAGACCCAGTCATCGCTGTGGCACCAACATTGTAAATAGAAACCAATAGAAGCCAAACTGGAGTGAAGCTGAAGAAGTAAGTTACACCTCTTCTAAATACTCATTCTTGCCCCACCTCCCAACAATCCACACTGCCAGAAAACTACAAAATAAAAGTAGAACAGAGTGATTGACCTGTAAAGCAACTCAGAGTATGTCTGAATGAGCCAATTGGAAGCTGGGGATGATTAGGTGGCCATTATGGTATGAGGGAATTTAGCCAGGACACAGGGGTTAATACCCCTACTTTTACAATAAGTGCCATGGGATCTTTAGTGACCACAGAGAGTCAGGACACCCGTTTAACATCCCATCCGAAAGACGGCTGTCACACCAGCCTTCGCTTTGGCTCCCCCTCCTGTCCAGCTCAGGCGCTCGGCGTCGCCGGCCTTCTAGCTGCTGCCGAACCTACTGCTGGCAAACTCATCAACTCATCAACCCCGGACTTGTCTCATCATCATTACACACACCTGGTTCCAATCCCCACTCTATCACTGTATATATACTCCCTCTGCCATTTGTCTTTGTCGGTCATTGTAAATGTTACTTGTTTTCCTGAGAGGAATCTCTCCTACTATTTCCTGAGTACTTTATATTTTGTTACGTTACAGCCTTATTCTAAAAATTGATTAAATTAATATTCTTTCTCATCAATCTATACACAATACCCCATAATGACAAAGCGCAAACAGGTTTTTAGAAATTTGTGCAAACAGAAATACCTTATTTACATACGTTTTCAGACCCTTTGCTATGCGACTCGAAATTGAGCTCAGGTGCATCCTGTTTCCATTGATCATCCTTGAGATGTTTCTACAACTTGATTGAAGTCCACCTATGGTAAATTCAATTGATTGGACATGATTTGGAAAGGCACACACCTGTCTATATAAGGTCCCACAGTTGACAGTGCATGTCAGAGCAAAAACCAAGCCATGGTTTTTGAGAGAGACGATACATAATTTAACTTGGTTCTTTGGTTAAAATGGCCCTAGTGTGTCTGGAATAAGGCACAGAGGGAGGGAGTTACTGGTGGGAAAACTAAGATCAAGAGAACATTGACAGCTCTTTGCATCTTTCTCTCCCCATCTCGTTCCCTTCCATCCTCTTCCTCTGTGGATCTGTAGTCTTGGTTCCCTCTCTTCTGTCTTTTCTACACAGAGAGCCTGTTGATGGTTAACATCCATGAGAGCTCTGATGGGTTTTGAGTGGCTGAGTGTGTGTGTACCCATCTATCCTTAATTTAATATACACTGCTCAAAAAAATTAAGGGAACACATCCTAGATCTGAATGAATGAAATAATCTTATTAAATACTTTTCTCTTTATTTTGTATTTGTATTTTTAGTCATTTAGCAGACGCTCTTATCCAGAGCGACTTACAGGAGCAATTAGGGTTAAGTGCCTTGCTCAAGGGCACATCGACAGATTTGTCACCTAGTCGGCTCGGGGATTAGAACCAGCGACCTTTCGGTTACTGGCACAACACTCTTAACCACTACGCTACCTGCCGCCCCTTTACATAGTTGAATGTGCTGACAACAAAATCACACAAAAATTATCAATGGAAATCAAATGTATCAACCCATGGAGGTCTGGATTTGGAGTCACCCTCAAAATTAAAGTGGAAAACCACACTACAGGCTGATCCAACTTTGATGTAATGTCCTTAAAACAAGTCAAAATGGGGCTCAGTAGTGTGTGTGGCCTCCACGTGCCTGTATGACCTCCCTACAATGCCTGGGCATGTTCCTGATGAGTTGGCGGATGGTCTCCTGAGGGATCTCCTCCCAGACCTGGACTAAAGCATCCGCCAACTCCTGGGCAGTCTGTGGTGCAACGTGGCGTTGGTGGATGGAGCGAGACATGATGTCCCAGATGTGCTAAATTGGATTCAGGTCTGGGGAACGGGCGGGCCAGTCCATAGCATCAATGCCTTCCTCTTGCAGGAACTGCTGACACACTCCAGCCACATGAGGTCTAGCATTGTCTTGCATTAGGAGGAACCCAGGGCCAACCGCACCAGCATATGGTCTCACAAGGGGTCTGAGGATCTCATCTCGGTACCTAATGGCAGTCAGGCTACCTCTGGCGAGCACATGGAGGGCTGTGCGGCCCCCCAAAGAAATGCCACCCCACACCATGACTGACCCACCGCCAAACCGGTCATGCTGGAGGATGTTGCAGGCAGCAGAACGTTCTCCACGGCGTCTCCAGACTCTGTCACGTCTGTCACGTGCTCAGTGTGAACCTGCTTTCATCTGTGAAGAGCACAGGGCGCTAGTGGCGAATTTGCCAATCTTGGTGTTCTCTGGCAAATGCCAAACATCCTGCACGGTGTTGGGCTGTAAGCACAACCCCCACCTGTGGACGTCGGGCCCTCATACCACCCTCATGGAGTCTGTTTCTGACCGTTTGAGTAGACACATGCACATTTGTGGCCTGCTGGAGGTCATTTTGCAGGGCTCTGGCAGTGCTCCTCCTGCTCCTCCTTGCACAAAGGCGGAGGTAGCAGTCCTACGGCCTCCTCCACGTCTCCTGATGTACTGGCCTGTCTCCTGGTAGCGCCTCCATGCTCTGGACACTACGCTGACAGACACAGCAAACCTTCTTGCCACAGCTCGCATTAATGTGCCATCCTGGATGAGCTGCACTACCTGAGCCACTTGTGTGGGTTGTAGACTCCGTCTCATGCTTCCACTAGAGTGAAAGCACCATCAGCATTCAAAAGTGACCAAAACATCAGCCAGGAAGCATAGGAACTGAGAAGTGGTCTGTGGTCACCACCTGCAAAACCAGTCCTTTATTGGGGGTGTCTTGCTAATTGCCTATAATTTCCACCTGTTGTCTATTCCATTTGCACAACAGCATGTGAAATTTATTGTCAATCAGTGTTGCTTCCTAAGTGGACAGTTTGATTTCACAGAAGTGTGATTGACTTGGAGTTACATTGTGTTGTTTAAGTGTGCCCTTTATTTTTTTGAGCATTGTATTTAGTTCCTTGTATTTGAAGTCTGTCTCTGTCTCTTGACTATATAGATAGATCTCTTCAGTGTGTTGATGCCAGATGGTAAATGGTGCCAAGTGAGGAACAAGCTGATGCTTTTGCACTGTGACCAAGCAGACCCAGAGGGTACGGTGCTGGGTGGGAAATATTGGCAGCTGTTGCCGGGAGTTTGAGTGTTTATGCACATGCGCACACACAAATGTACACACGCACACACACACGCACAGAGCAGAGACTCACAAGGGGACAGTCAGTCTGTAATGATAGATCGGGAGCATTAAAACATATCATGGAGGGAGGCAGGGAGGTAGGAATGCACATGTTTATGCACATGCATGCATACATATAGACAGATAGACACAAACACGCAGGCATACACACACACACATTCCTCCATGCTGGCACCACCATTACCATGCATAGCACAGGCTCTTGTCTGTCTTGTAATTCTGTCATCTTCCTCTCCATTGGTACATTCTCTGAGTGTTGTACTAAATCACATTTAGATTACGTTTAGTAGTTTGTGCACATGTCTGGGAAGGTTACACTGAAGGACTGGAAGAGAGCTATCCGGATGGGAGAAGTCATGCTCAGGTGAGTAGAGTCGTCCAGTCCCAAATCAACCTCTAGCCCCTACCCCTATTCACTTGTGATCTGAGATCATTAGATAGGCATAATCTAGAGGTAGTCTAGAAGTTAGAGAGGTGGGCCAGAAACTGGAGGGTTGCCAGTTAGGATCCCAGGTCTGAGGGGAAAATCAATGAGGGGATTGATGCAGATGGTGTGTCCCTTCTCTTCCCTCTGTCTTTCCTCACTCTTGTCCTTTATCTAATAATCTCTCTCCTTCAGGAAGATGATGGACTCGGGGCAGCTAGACTTCTATGAACACAGCACTCTGTGCACAAACACGTGTCGTAGCACCAAGTTTGACCTGCTGATCAACAACACACGCTTCCCCCCTGATGGCAGCGGTCTCACCACGCCCATCTCCTCACAAGGTGAGACCAGACACACCCCTCACTGAGGGCTGTAAAGATATCAGGTTGTCTGTGGCAAAACAATTGAAAAGTTTGTCAGGTAGTTATTTTCTGTAAAGAACCTTTCAATCCTTTTCTCCCTTTTACCTCCTTTTTGAATTGGTGATATCGTCCATTAACTTGAAATGTTCATTGGGATATATACACAAGTTTGGAATATGGCATCAGTGAATAAGGATATAGGACCAGAACCATCAATTTTATTTTGTGTATTGAACCTCCACACCCTACCCGCCGGCGCCTACACATTCACATTTGCACATTTACACATTTACATCATTTAGCAGATGCTCTTCTCCAGAGCAACTTACAAATTGGTGCATTGAACTTATGATAGCCAGTGGGACAACCACTTTTTTTTTTTTTTTTATGGAGGGGGTGGGGGGTAGAAGGATTACTTTATACTATTCCAGGTATTCCTTAAAGAGGTAGGGTTTCAAGTGTCTCCGCAAGGTGGTCAGTGACTCCGCTGTCCTGGCGTTGTGGGGGAGCTTGTTCCACCATTGGGGTGCCAGAGCAGCAAATAGCTTTGACTGGGCTGAGCGGGAACTGTGCTTCCGTAGAGGTAGGGGAGCTAGTATTGTATATGAAGAAGTATGACTTTACTAATGTTTTAAAGTGGAACCTGAGAGGATGTTTATTCAGTTTCAGAGGGAGCCATTTTGTAGTGACACCCCTGTTCATTGGAGACAGGTGATTGGACAGTAGAGGGAGCCACCCATATTTTTGTATATCTTATAAGTATAGGCTAGAGACAAAGAACGTTAGAACAGACATATTATTTTGGGACACTGTTCTCCAGACACTGCAGGCGTCTGTAAACTTATGCTGAAATCTTGTGATATAAATAAAACTTATAATCAAAGTACAGTATAAGCGGACTCTTTGTTTCACAGCAATAATTAGCAGCATTGACTCGACACTACACTAGCAGGCCAGAGGTGGATGAACGTAGTGCCCTCGTTTGGGTGTAGGGTCTGATAAGAGCCTGAAGGTAAGGAGGTGCCGTTCCCCTCACAGCTCCGTAGGCAAGCACCATGGTCTTGTAGTAGATGCGAGCCTCAACTGGAAGCCAGTGGAGTGTGCGGAGGAGCGGGGTGACATGAGAGAACTTGGGAAGGTCGAACACCAGACGGGCTGCAGCGTTCTGGATAAGTTGTAGGGGTTTAATGGCACAGGCAGGGAGCCCAGCCAACAGCAAGTTGCAGTAATCCAGACGGGAGATGACAAGTGCCTGGATTAGGACCTGTGCCGTTTTCTGTGTAAGGTAGGGTCATACTCTTTGAATGTTGTAGAGCATGAACCTGCAGGATCGGGTCACCGCTTTGATGTTAGCAGAGAACGACAGGGTGTTGTCCAGGGTCACGCCAAGGTTCTTTGCACTCTGGGAGGAGGACACAATGGAGTTGTCAACCGTGATGGCGAGATCATGGAGCGGGCAGTCCTTCCCCGGGGGGAAGAGCAGCTCCGTCTTTCCGAGGTTCAGCTTGAGGTGGTGATCCGACATCCACACTGATTCTATTCACCCAATACATCACCACCATGGTGGGGGCCGACGGCAAGACGTAGACCATGACGCTTCACACACACACTGTTAATCTCCATGTCTCTCTCTGTTACCCCCACTGCTCTGCAGGGTTTAATCCGACCTGTCATGGGATATAGCCATGAAGTGCGTGGGGCTTGTCGCTGTGCATTGCTGACATGGCACCTGGGTCCTGCTGGTTATTATATGGGATGTCATCCTTACTCTGAACTGGGGGAGAGGATGTGGTGTCATTTAGGCAAGAGGAGTAGTGGTGCACAGCTCAGCTGTTTGTTCACCCGCACCCGCCTGCAATTGCTAATAACCCATCCGTAACCGCCCAACTACATGTGATAAAGTGTAAATCTGAGGCTCGCACCCGATCCTAACCCACGAATATAGAAAATACACTGTAGGCTACAGTCAGAGACAGCAGAACACATTTTAGAAAGGGGATGCAGGATTTTTTGTTGTTGCCTGATTTAGATATGTTTCTGCTTCTAATTTCGGACATTTTGGTAGGCTATTTGTTAGTCAACTTGTCTATAATTAGATACATGCAGCTTCTCTTCTGTCATTATATGTTGCCCTAGAAGACTAAATAAACTTTGCTCACCAGATTAATGTCATAAGTCGATAAATATTGTTTCAATATAATTGACATTGGTAAAGCTTTCTGTGTGATCTCTGCTTCTTTCATGGAGCAAAGACGTTTAGGGACCGGGGAGAAAATACAATAACTAGAAAAAAAACATTTACGATTATCTTTGCAGATTTTCCAAATGCTCAGTTGTTCATTTATTATTATTTCTATTTGTATTATTATCTATTTATATTATATTTTAATGTTAATTTCACTTTGTCCTGAATTTTTGGAGTTTGGAGCTCAAGAATTTCACTGTACCCTGTAATTACATCTGCAACAATGTACATGTGACTATTAAACTAGAGATGCAAGCATCATGAAACATCGAACACAATAAATTAATTTGACTTGGTGAAAATCCATTTTTTGGACCCAACTTGCTAACCTCTTTTTCCATGTGGTTTCTTCCTTCACAGACTCCATGAAATTGTGACCTCTACCTAAATATTTTGTCAAATTATTAATTTTGTGGATGGTTTCCTAGAGGCAAGGGTGGCTCAACCTACCCCTTGGGCTCAACTTAGCCCACTCTCCCCTACAGCAGAAAAAGATTGAGATCCAGGCTAGAGAAGCCAGACATTATAGACTTCACTGAATGATCCCTTTGGGGAAATCTGTCTTGTGTCTGAGTGTCTCCCATCAAACACACAAACAAAGCATTACATGACATGATCACAGCACAGAGGTTTAGCTACATACATTGCAGTCAGGATGGACAACATAGGCTAGGTAACTGATACCTGTGTGTCTTTTCAGCAGCTCCCAGGTTCTTTATCACACCATTGAAGTAGCCAAGTGGGTGGGGCTGGTGTAAACCAATCACAGGGGATCCTGTCATGAGGTGTCAGGCAACAACAGCACATGAGGGGACGTGATGTGTTCATCTCACCTGTGTCGGGTAAGTTACAGAGGTGTGTTTGTGTGTATTAACTCTCCATTGTTTAGCACGTCAGCAGGAGGATGTTGCTAACGCTAAACTAGTGATGATGTGATCGTTTGGAGAGCACACACACGCTAAACTAGCAATGAGACTGTTTGGAGAGCACTCACACACATGTGCATGCAGGCCACACACACACACACACACACACGCCTGTGTCAAGGTGAGAAGCTGTGGACAGGTGTATTACAGTGTCTGGATACGGTTATGTTTCCATGCATGTTCAGAGGAAGAGAAACAAAGAGAAGAAAGACCTGTAACTGTAGTGTCCTTTTCCAGGTAGAATGGTAGCTGAGTCTATTCAGTGTTGTAGTTATTCAGAGGGTTGTGACAACACAGTTGACACGTTGTGCAGAACAGACATGGGTACACTTAATCTCTTCACATATCCAGTGGCTGGCTGCTCACACCTCTCTCTCGCTCTCTTTCTTTTCCATCTCTCTCTCTCTCTCTCTCTCTCTCTCTCTCTCTCTCTCTCACTCTCTCTCTCTCTCTCTCGCTCTCTCTCTCTCTCGCTCTCGTTTCCACCTCTCTCATTTCAATTTAATTTCAATTTAAGGGCTTTATTGGCATGGGAAACATATGTTTACATTGCCAAAGCAAGTGAAATAGTTAATAAACAAAAGTGAAATAAACCATAAAAAATTAACAGTAAACATCACACTCACAAAAGTTAGGAAGTGCAGCTCAGTTTACACCTCATTTTGTGGGCAGTGTGCACATAGCCTGTCTTCTCTTGAGGGC
Source organism: Coregonus lavaretus (assembly GCF_964263955.1). NCBI lineage: Eukaryota > Metazoa > Chordata > Actinopteri > Salmoniformes > Salmonidae > Coregonus > Coregonus lavaretus. The sequence continues at coordinate 15,289,688 of NC_139990.1, forward strand.
CATGTCTGACTACGGCTGCCTTTTTCAATAGCAAGGCTATCCTCACTGAGTCTGTACAATTTTGGGTCAGTCACAATGGTCAGGTATTCTGCCACTGTGTACTCTCTGTTTAGGGCCAAATAGCATTCTAGTTTGCTCTGTTTCTCTCTCTCTCTCTTTCTCTCTTTCTCTCTCTTCTCTCTCTCTCTCTCTCTCTCTCTCTCTCTCTCTCTCTCTCTCTCTCTCTCTCTCTCTCTCTCTCTCTCTCTCTCTCTCTCTCTCTCTCTCTCTCTGCATTGTTTGTAGTTTTCCTCTGGAAATGTAGGAGAATCTTACAGAATTCTGCATGCAGGGTTTCAATGGAGTGTTTGTCCGATTGGGTGAAATCTTGTTTTGCAAGTGGACCCCACTCCTCGCTGCCATAAAGTGCAATTGGTTCAATGACACATTCAATTAGTTTTGGCCAAATTTGAATAGTTATTTCAATTTGAATTTGTTTTTTAATGGTGTAGAATGCCCTGTGTGCTTTCTCTCTCAGTTAATTCATTGCCTCATTTAGGTGTCCAGTTGAGTTTATTTTTTAAACCTAAGTAATTATAGTGTGTGCAGTACTTTGGTCTAATTCCCTGAGATCTGAGATCTCTCTCTCTCTCTCGCTCTCGCTCTCGCTCTCTCTCTCTCTCTCTCTCTCTCGCTCTCGCTCTCTCTCTCTCTCTCTCTCTCTCTCGCTCTCGCTCTCGATCTCTCTCTCTCTCTCTCTCTCTCTCTCTCTCTCTCTCTCTCTCTCTCTCTCTCTCTCTCTCTCTCTCTCTCTCTCTCTCTCAGAGAGAGAGGTGTGCTACTGGGGATGGTGATGCTCAGCTCACACTGGAGCATGTACAGTGGGGGAAAAAAGTATTTAGTCAGCCACCAATTGTGCAAGTTCTCCCACTTAAAAAGATGAGAGAGGCCTGTAATTTTCATCATAGGTACACGTCAACTATGACAGACAAAATGAGAAAAAAAAATCCAGAAAATCACATTGTAGGATTTTTAATGAATTTATTTGAAAATTATGGTGGAAAATAAGTATTTGGTCAATAACAAAAGTTTCTCAATACTTTGTTATATACCCATTGTTGGCAATGACACAGGTCAAACGTTTTCTGTAAGTCTTCACAAGGTTTTCACACACTGTTGCTGGTATTTTGGCCCATTCCTCCATGCAGATCTCCTCTAGAGCAGTGATGTTTTGGGGCTGTCGCTGGGCAACACGGACTTTCAACTCCCTCCAAAGATTTTCTATGGGGTTGAGATCTGGAGACTGGCTAGGCCACTCCAGGACCTTGAAATGCTTCTTACGAAGCCACTCCTTCGTTGCCCGGGCGGTGTGTTTGGGATCATTGTCATGCTGAAAGACCCAGCCACGTTTCATCTTCAATGCCCTTGCTGATGGAAGGAGGTTTTCACTAAAAATCTCACGATACATGGCCCCATTCATTCTTTCCTTTTCACGGATCAGTCGTCCTGGTCCCTTTGCAGAAAAACAGCCCCAAAGCATGATGTTCCCACCCCCATGCTTCACAGCAGGTATGGTGTTCTTTGGATGCAACTCAGCATTCTTTGTCCTCCAAACACGACGAGTTGAGTTTTTACCAAAAAGTTATATTTTGGTTTCATCTGACCATATGACATTCTCCCAATCCTCTTCTGGATCATCCAAATGCACTCTAGCAAACTTTAGACGGGCCTGGACATGTACTGGCTTAAACAGGGGGACACGTCTGGCACTGCAGGATTTGAGTCCCTGGCGGCGTAGTGTGTTACTGATGGTAGGCTTTGTGACTTTGGTCCCAGCTCTCTGCAGGTCATTCACTAGGTCCCCCCGTGTGGTTCTGGGATTTTTGCTCACCGTTCTTGTGATCATTTTGACCCCACTGGGTGAGATCTTGCGTGGAGCCCAAGATTGAGGGAGATTATCAGTGGTCTTGTATGTCTTCCATTTCCTAATAATTGCTCCCACAGTTGATTTCTTCAAACCAAGCTGCTTACCTATTGCAGATTCAGTCTTCCCAGCCTGGTGCAGGTCTACAATTTAGTTTCTGGTGTCCTTTGACAGCTCTTTGGTCTTGGCCATAGTGGAGTTTGGAGTGTGACTGTTTGAGGTTGTGGACAGGTGTCTTTTATACTGATAACAAGTTCAAACAGGTGCCATTAATACAGGTAACGAGTGGAGGACAGAGGAGCCTCTTAAAGAAGAAGTTACAGGTCTGTGAGAGCCAGAAATCTTGCTTGTTTGTGGGTGACCAAATACTTATTTTCCACCATAATTTGCAAATAAATTCATTAAAAATCCTACAATGTGATTTTCTGGGGAAAAAATTCTCAATTTGTCTGTCATAGTTGACGTGTACCTATAATTACAAGTACAGGCCTCTCTCATCTTTTTAAGTGGGAGAACTTGCACAATTGGTGGCTGACTAAATACTTTTTTTCCCCACTGTATATGGTGGGCTGGGGAACCACCTGGTTATCCTGCTAGTGAACCCCCCTCTTTCTCTCTGACACTATGACACACTATGTTGCCTAGGTGTGACATGTTGCCATGGGGAGAGGAAGGAGGATGCTGGAACAGAAAATAGACCCATAGCGTTAGCAGCAGTCTGTGTTGTGGTGTCATGTACGCTATGAAAGTGACTGAGAGGAAATATATTATTGAGCCACCTTATAAATATCTCAATGCCATGTATGTAAATTACATATTATACTGTAAGGAAGGCATAAAGTATGCTGAATAATATGTTTATGATATAGTATATGTTTGTAAGTACAGAAAAGACAGTGGGGAGTAAGGCAATTACATATTCAGAGGATCATTTTCATTATTTTGCTCTAAGATCATCTTCTACTCTACTCTTAATGTCACGGTTTACTAAGCCAGAACCCAGAAGCAGACCAGGACAAGGTGAGTTGAAACGAAGGTGAGTATTTATTTAACAGATTCAAAAAACGATGTAGAATAATCCAGGGGACAGAGCGGACGGCGGAGATGAGTTGGTGGAGGTGCAGTGGTAGATCCAAGAATGGCTCGGCAGCCGCCGACAACCAGGCAGGGGTTGGGTGAAGGTTCCGGGAGATTGACTGCAGATAGAAACAAAACGGAGGTAAGTACACGGCAAGCCAACAAGGTGCAAAACAACTAAACTAACGCTAGAAACTCCAAGGCTGATACACTGACAAACATACTGTTCATGGCTAATGATCCGGCAGGGAATGGATGTCAGGTCAGGGCTTAAGAAGGGTGATGATCAGGACCAGGTGTGCAGACCGCTGATGAGATGCAGGTGCGGTTAATCGGGAGATCTCCCGCCTAGCAACGTCGCCCGGCAACCAGGCCGGGAGCGTTCACGAACCCTCAGGAAACTGGAGATTCCGAGCAGAAAAATGGCAACACAGGCAGGAACCGACCTGCCGTGAACCTGATTAAAAAACGATTTAATGAAAACGATTTCATAAAAACAACAGACCGAGTGTAGACATTTGTGATGATGTATGTGCTCAAGGGCTCGCCCAAAGGTGCATAACTCGGTGTCCTATGTAGAGTTTGTATCCATGACCATGACATACCTCTGCTACTCATGTTGAGAGAGTGAGCTGTGTGTGTGTGGATGTGTGTGTGTATGGCTGTGTGTGACTGTGATCCTAACACAAGTTGAAGTGTGTTAGCCAGAACACCCAAATGATGTGTCTTTTCCTCTGAGGGTGGTGAGAACATCGCTGGCTCTCAACCTCCAGGAAAGCCTCAACCAGGGAAACAGACCCAGAAATAATGATGCTGTATGGCCATGGACATTCTGAGGCTGGGCTGGCGGCTTTTCTTCTCTTCATCATTATGTCACCTGCTGCCTCTCGGCCATGTGTGTGTGTCCCCTAGAGGAACGCCATTAGTTAGATACGATCATGCCCAGTGTCTTTCTTCAAGTGACAAACATGTTTTAATCCGACATCCAGCAGCATACAATGTATATCTACATTTCAAAACATCACATGGCTAGTTGTGTCAATACACTGAGGCATCATTACAGCACTCAGAACATGGCCTTTCTCCTCCTCTCTCTCTCTCTCTCTCTCTCTCTCTCTCTCTCTCTCTCTCTCTCTCTCTCTCTCTCTCTCTCTCTCTCTCTCTCTCTCTCTCTCTCTCTCTCTCTCTCTCTCTCTCTCTCTCTCTCTCTCTCTCTCTCTCTCTCTCTCTCTCTCTCTCTCTCTCTCAGTGCATGCTGGGAGTTTTTTTGAGTTTGAGTGTTTGGTGTGGAGGGCTCTGTCCTAACTTATTTTCTAGATAATTTTCTTGGTCTTTTCTTTCAATTTTTATTTTCTATGGTGGAGGGTTAATGCACTGTTTGTTTTAGCGGTACCCACTGTTTTAGTTTTTCAAATGTAGGGAGGAAGAGGACAGAGGTTTAGTTTCCTGGGGTTTTGAACAGTACGGTGTGCGCGATGGCTTCGCAGCCTAGTAGGAGCTGAATTGATACATTCTGCTTCCAGAATGAACAAAGCTGTGGTTGTGTTCATGAAAACAGCAAATTTGGTGGTTAGGCTCATTTCTAGTGGAATATTTGTAAGGGGTGTTTTGGTGCCAATTTCTCCTCTTTCTACCCCTTCGACTAGGGTGGTAGTTGCAAATTTGCCTCCGTTTATTACGGATGATCAAATCAGGAAGGAGCTGAGTCGTTTTGGTAAGTTTGCTAGTGGTTTTCGTGTACTGTCGGCAGGTTTTCAGGCAGATGCCGTCAAGCATGTTGTTTTATTCCAAAGGCAAGTGTTCGTGTTTCTGAATAACAATGAGCAACAGTTAAATGTGCATTTTAGAGTGAGGCATGGGGAGGGGCTCTACGCAGGGTTTGCCAGCACAGATAGTCTACGGTGCTTTGAGTGTGGGGATTTGAGGCATAAGAGCTTTGCGTGCCCACATAAAGGCCGTAGACAAGGTGAGGGTACAAGCACCAGTGGAGGAAATCGAGGTCAACGTGCAGGGGGCCATGAGACGCAGGCAGCAGAGGCTGGGCCTAGTCATGCTACAGATGGTAGTGTAGCTAAGGCTGAGCCTAGTCATGCTACAGATGATGGGGTAGATGTGGCTGGGTCTAGTCATCCTATAGATGTTGGTGTAGGTGAGGCTGGGTCTAGTCATGCTATGGATGGTGGTGTAGATGAGGCTGGGCCTAGTCATGCTATAGATGGTGGTGTAGCTGAGGCAGGGTCTAGTCATGCTATAGATGGTGGTGTAGATGAGGCTGGGTCTAGTCATGTTATGGATGGTGGTGTAGATGAGGCTGGGTCTAGTCATGTTATGGATGATGGTGTAGCTGAGGCTGGGTCTAGTCATGTCATGGATGGTGGTGTAGATGAGGCTGGGCTTAGTCAGGTTATGCTAGTGGATGAGGAGAGTATAGTGGGGAAGGGGAAGCGACTAGGGGGATGGAGGAGAGTGTCAAGCGGAAGAGGAAAAAGGGGGAGAAGAAAATAGGTGGGAGGGGAGAGGCTGGTGTGGTGAAAGGAACCAAGGAACCTTTGCCTGGTGCTGGGGGGGAGGCCACGAATAGAGAGAATGGGCAGGTGGTCAGGTTGGTAGATGGAGATGAGGAGGAGGTAGGTGAGTCTGAGGAAGAAGATGATGAGGAGGATTTATTTTCAGACTCCTCCTCAATGGGTCCAGAGCTGACAGGCAGTCAGTCAGAGGGGTCAAAGTACACGGTGAGGGAACTGTCAAGATTCCTGAATGAGACTAAGGGGAAAAAAGTTAATCTTTAGGCTTTTTTTTGTGATCCAGGAAAGTTTGTAAGATCAGTACAACATGCTATGAAAAATGAGGGGCATGGTGTCCTCTCACCCAGGAAACGGTTTAGGTTGAGGAAGTGGGTCACAACCGTGCGTAAAGGTCTACCTTCAGACACTGTTTAGATGAATAGTTTATTTCTGGCACTGGGGCTTTTTGAGCTTTGCTATTGGTCTCTTTCTTTGCTGGCTTTTCACCCACTTCTTATGGAGACTCTTTGGGTAGGCTCGCTTAATATTAATGGCACCAGAGATGCGGGAAAGAGGAGTGTGTTGGGTGAATATGTAAAACAAAAAAAAGTACAGGTGTTGTTTCTGCAGGAGACTTATAGTGATGTGGTGAATGAAGTTGATTGGGGGCTCTAGTGGAAAGGGGCAAGTATGCTGAGCCATGGCACAAATGTTAGTGCAGGGGTGGCAGTCCTTTTTGTATCGGGTCTGTCTGTAAAAATGACATCCCAATACAAGACAGTATACATGGGTGAAGGTCTTTGGGGCTAGGGTGAGTGCAGCCCGGCTTGATCGATTGGGATGCAGCGAAAAGAGGAGTATGAGTCTCTGAGTCAATGGTGGGATGTGGGAAAAGTCCATATTCAGCTTTTCTGTCAACAGTATACAGCTCTCTCATCCTCAGAGGCTAGGAGGGTATTGGGGGAACTTGAGCGTAGTATTAGTGAGATGGAGGTAGAGCTGGTGGGGCAAGGCAATGTAGGCCTCCAGGCTAATTTAGCAGAACTACGTAGGGACCTGGGAAGTTTTTTCCAGGTTAAAGCAAAGGGAGCACTTGTAAGAGCTAGGTTCTCCATGCTCAAGGAGATGAATGCTCCCAGCTCCTTCTTCTTTGGTTTGGAAAGAAAGAGCAGTGAAGCCAAGGGTATGCTGTGGTGGGGGAGATGCGGGAGTGGACTGTGGAGTTTTATACTGAGTTGTATAGGGCCGAACTGTGATCCTATGTGTGCTCAGGTTTTATTTGCAGAACTCCCTAAGCTCTCTCTGGCACAGAGGGATGAAATGGACATTCCCCTGTTGTCCCATGAACTGGCAGAGGCCGTGACTCAGATGTCCCCCGGTCGTGCACTGGGGGTCGATGGACTCCCAGTGGAGTTTCATAAAAAATTCTGGGGAATAATTGGACTGGACTTCTTTTGCGTGTTGTGTGAGTGCGTCGGGGTAGGAGAGTTGCTAATGAGCTGCCGTCAGTCGGCTCTGACTCTCCTGCCCAAAAAGGGGACTTGTGTGAACTTCAAAACTGGAGGCCTGTGGCATTGCTCTGTGTGGACTACAATATATTTGCCAAGGTCCTCGCTAACAGACTGAAGTCCCATCTGGACTCTATAGTACACAAGGACCAGACATATTGCGTACCAGGATGCTCAATCACGGACAACTTGTTCTTAATCAGGGACATGTTGGACTTGTCAAGAGGTTCTAATGTGAACTTTGGACTGGTCTCTTTAGATCAAGAGAAGGCTTTTGATGGAGTGGACCATGATTATCTGTTTAATGTGATGTCTGTGTTTGGGTTTGGGGAAAGGTTTTTGGCCTGTGTGAAGATGTTGTATGCTGGGGCATCATGTATGGTCAAGGTGGGAGGGGGGCTCAGTAGGCCAGTCTGGGTGAGGCGGGGCATTAGACAAGGATGCCCTCTATCAGGGCAGTTATATACACTAGCCATTGAGCCTTTTTTGGGCAGGCATGGGTGTGTTGACAGGCATAGCAGGGTCAGCGTGTGCAGATGACGTTTCTGTGATGGTCAGGGATGGTCAGGATATGCAGGCACTAGAGACTAGTCTGAAGGTGTACGAGGGAGCTTCGTCAGCTAAGGTAAACTGGGGCAAGAGCAAAGCTCTGTTATGTGGGGCATGGGGGGATAGGGCCCCTCCTCTGCTTCCAGGGGGTTTGCAGTGGGGTTGTGAAGGGCTTAACATTTTGGGGGTGTACCTGGGCTCGGAAAGGTGGGTCAGGAAGAACTGGGAGGGGCTGTCACAGGCAGTGGTGTCAAGACTGGCCAGGTGGAGGTGGCTCCTGTCCCAAGTGTCATATAGAGGGAGGGTGCTGATAATCAACAACCTGGTGGCATCTTCCCTATGGCATAAACTGGCTGTCTTCAACACACCCGCTGGTCTGCTTGCAGACCTGCAACGCAAGCTGGTGGATTTTTTTCTGGTCGGGCCATCACTGGCTGAGGGCGGCAGTGTTGTATATGTCTGTCCACGAAGGAGGACAGGGCCTGGTGGAACTGGAGAGCAGGGTGGCTACATTCCGACTGAAGGCGGCGCAGAGACTGCTGTACCATACTGATGTCGGATGGAGGGAACCAGAATGCGCGCTGCTGAGGATAGCTGGTGGATTGGGGTTGGACTGGCAGCTATTCCTCATGAGGCTGGAGGGGCTGAGTACAGCAGGTCTCTCTGATTTTTACTCTGCGGTGCTGAGGGCCTAGCAGCTACTAAGGCCCACACGAGAAGGAGTGGTAGAGCCTGGGCTGTGGGTGTGGGAGGAGCCTATCTTCCACAACCCAGCCATCCTTTTGAGATCAGTTCAGTCGGCCACCCTGCAGAGGCGACTGATGGCAGCGGGATTACTAAGGCTGGGGGACCTGCGGCTGCTGGGGGAGGATGGGTGGAAAACCCCAGACCTCCTAGCACAACAAACAGGACTAACATCTCTTAGGCTGCTGGAGAGATTCCTGAGGAATTCCAGGAGGCACTGTCTGAGCCGGTAAGGGGGGTGTTTGAGTGGCCAAAGGGGGAGGGGCCACCAATGTTTCCGCCACTGCAGGTGATGGCAGAGACTGGGGACTGGCAAGGGGGTCTGGAGGACTTGTTAAATTTTAACATTCCGAGCCTGGGGGAGTTTGAAGGGGTGGGAGGTAAAGCCCTATACAACCTCTGTATTAAGGTAAGGAACATTAGGAGCCTAACAGGAGTGAAGGCACATCAGTGGCAGGGGGTATGTGGGGCGGAGCGTATGTTGGGTTTTAGATGGGGCTCTACAAACTCCCAGTACCAAAGAGGTCAGGGGACCTTCAGTGGAGGGTTCTACATGGAGCCCTGGCCACTAACAGCTGGTTGGCACGGGTTGAACCGGGAGTCGGACAGGGGTGTCCTTTCTGTGTCATGAGTGAAACTGTGATTCATGTGTTTTCTGTGTGCGCCAGGTTAATGCCTTTAATGTCTCTGTTGGAATGTCTGTGTGAGAGGTTGGGGGTGGAGTTTACTGTCAGGGTGTTTATAATGGGGTACAGGTATTCAAATAAGGGAAAGACCAAATGTGTGTTGTTAAATTTTCTGTTTGCTCAGGCAAAGTTGGCTATTTGGCTAACAAGGAGGAACAGGGTCAAAGGTGGGGGGATAACAGACCCTTTACTATTATTTAATGGGATGGTCTCTGCGCGCCTTAGGGTGGAATTTGAGTTCTATAAAATGATAAAGAGTGTGGAGATGTTTCAAGAGATATGGTGTGTTGGGGGGCTGTCTGTATAGCTGGGGAAGATGGTCATGATATACGGTTGTAGAAGTGGTGAGGTTTGGGTTATTGTGATGTGTGGTGTTGTTTTTGTATCGTGGGGTAGAGGGCAATTTTTTTTATTTTAAGGGGAGGTGAGGTTTTAATGAAATGTATTATTAAAGAAAGACAAAGTCAAAGTCTCTCTCTCTCCCTCTCAGAATATGTCCTCTCCATCACTCTCTAGATAGACACATTTGGAGGAGTAAGTTCATCTCAACCCCCCCCCCCAACTCCCACCCACGTAAAAAATAAGTAATGAAAAAGTACAGTAGGCTCATTTCATGCTCTCAGATCTCTAGACTAGTTTATTGTTGCAGGAAGAAAGTTCAAACAAACACACACAATCCATAAACTCAATTTCCAACCCCCATCACCACAACACAACAGGTGTCACAAAGTGGTTTACAGTAACCTTACAGTAATTCAGTTATTAAGAGCCTCACATTACATAATAATATTTGTCACTATCAGCTATACAAATTTAATGATTGTATGAGACGCAAATATTTTTATGATGGATGGAAGAGTTATTGCTTTATGCTATTTCTTTATAGTAATGGAATGAATAGATAATAATGATAAAAGGTATTACCAAAATTTCCAAAATGTACTTTTCATTTCAAACTGTATGAATTGTTTTACCCAAAAATCTATCTATCATACAATAAAGAAAAGTAAATGCATGGTGAATTAGCGGTAAAAGAGTAACACCGCTGACTCAAGCATCTGTTTTGATGCACTAAAGCCTATATGGGTCCCATAGCCATTCCAGGCAAAGCCAGTGAAATCCCCACACTGAAGAGGGTTACCCTCAGGGAAAAACCCACCACCTCCAATACAGTAGTGTTCAACATTACCGCTTTTGGGTTTGACCCCAGAGCAGATGGCTGTGGCCGCCCGTTCATGGTTTATGGCTCTGAAACTGATGAAGCCTCCCTCAGTCTCCCCTCTAGTGTTAGGGCCATAGAACATTTTGGTGGACTCTTTGTCCCCGAGGTCATACACTATGGGAATGGAGGGTCCATTGTCGGACATGTGTTTTCCAACATTGTACTCGACCGGGTAGCGGTGGAAGAGGTTGTACAGGTTTCCCCCGTACAGATGGAGGAAGCGCCTGTCAGTGTGGTAGCGCATGATGGCAGCCAGGTTCCAGTGGTAAAAGGGCGTGTTGTTGGGAACGTGCCAGACTGACATGTCTTCTGCATCTATGTCGTAGTAGCCAGGATTCTTGAAGTCATCGTCTGTGGCTCCCTCCACTGTTCCGAAAGTCTTCCTGTTAGCCCAGTTGCCTTCCCCTTGTGGCCAGTTGGCGTTGTTGCCCTGCTGGCTGGTCCAACGATCGCCCACCGTGCATTTCCCGTAGATGTTGTCCTCGTGCACGCTTGCCACCAGAGTCCAGCCGCCGCCCGCTGTGGTCATGTCGCAGAAGGTCTGGTACACCACCCCAGTAGCTGTGGTTAGGTAGTACAGACCGTCCTCAGCTTGACCATATCTGTCCTTAACTTCCTTGCAGCTTCTGCCAATGAAATTAGCCCTATTTCTTAGCTCATCAAGACGGTTCAAGCTAACTTTTGGAGGTCTTGGCTGCTCAATCGTTTTTACAGAATCAAGCGGTGACGTGTTTGACGTCTGAAACGCCATCAGTAGAGGGATCGTCAGCAGAAAAGCCTGGTACATCATGTCTGTTGTAGTGAGGTCTCAGTGTGGATCTGTTGAACGTTTGCTTCCTTGAGGTACTTATATGTTAAGTTTTGGCAATGCTCCAATATCAATGTTTGTTAATGCAGATAGCTATCAGTACTATGGAAGTTATTAACAATGACACACCTGGCTAAAGGGGTATTTTTGAAATAAATAACCTTTGCAGACTTGGTAAAAAATATAGAAAAAAATTGGTAAACATTTTCTCTAGCAAAGACACCTGGCAGGTGGGAAATGTTGCCCTCAATGTTTTAAAAATGCTCCACAATGTGTTTAATGGATCTTGTACTAAACATTCATGGTGGTATTTTGACAAAAAAATGCAGGTGTGCTAGAGTTTCCTTTTCAAACAGAAAGTGTGAATTACACATCAGTATACCTGTTCTGTCCAGCTCATGGAACGAAGCCTAAGCATTCTAAAAATATATTTATTCTTGGGTGAGCCCTTTTTTTGAATTCCTGTCCTTGTTGAGCACTCATTTCAAATGTAGTGTACACACATCCATTGACTTGTAGGTGCTGGGTACAAAAAATGTATTTATGAAATAATGAAAAGATATCTGCACACTGATGATTGCCACAGTTGTTTTATTTTGCAACGTTTATTGTCATGAATCTTGCCCTGGAGTGTCACGCCCTGGCTCTGGGGACTCTTTAATGTTGAGCCAGGATGTTAGTTTCTATGTTTTGTGTTTCTATGTTGGCCGGGGTGGTTCTCAATCAGAGGCAACGTGAATCAGCTGTTGCTTGTTGTCTCTGATTGGGAACCATACTTAGGTAGTCGTTTGGCATTTGTGTGGTGTGGTATCTTGTTCCGTGTTGGTTTGTTTGTTAAACCGAGGACTTCACATTTCGTTTTGTCGTTTTGTTCGTTGTGTAAGTACTCTAATAAAAGATGTACGCATTCCACGCTGTGCCTTGGCCCGTTTCTTCAAATGACGATCGTGACAGAAGATACCACCTCGACTGGGTCAAGCAGCGTGAAGAGGAGAGAGGTTGGACTTGGGAGCAGAGGATGGAGAGTCTGGCGAGAGCCATGGAGGCCATATCCACGGGGGAGAGACAAGCCCAATACATTTTTAGGGGGGGGCTCACACCGTGGACGACGGGGCTGCTGGAGGCAGATAAGGGGCGAGTTTGTGGACAAGGAGCGAAGGCCACCGGGTTACGGGAGCCATTGGTGATTAGAGGGAAGGAAAGTGTAGAGGCACGGCGAGAGGTACTGAAGTGTGTTGCCAGTCCGGTCCGGCCCGTTCCTGTCCCTCGCACCAAGCCTGTGATGCACATCGCCAGCCTGGCCCGGCCTGTTCCTGCCCCTCGCACCAAGCCTATGGTGCGCGTCGCCAGCCCGGCCCGGCCTGTTCCTGCGCCCCGCACCAAGCCTGTGGTGCGCGTCGTCAGCCCGGTCCGGCCTGTTCCTGCTCCCCGCACCAAGCCAGTGGTGCGCGTCGTCAGCCCGGTCCGGCCCGTCCCTGCTTCCCGCACCAAGCCTGTGGTGCGCGTCGTCAGTCCGGCACAGCCCGTGCCCGTTTCACAGGTGCCTGGTCAGGTACCGGTCAGCTGCTCCACACCGGAGCCTAAGCAATCCGCTCCACCGATGTCCGGTCCAGCTCCAGCCAGCGGGGCCAGACCAGACCAGGGGCACTACGGGGGGGTTGTTAGAGGGTCGGGGTCACGCCCGGAGCCGGATCCGCCACCGAGGTGGAATGCCCACCCGGTCCCTCCCCTGTGGTGTTTGGTTGGCGCGGTCGCAGTCCGCGCCTTTGGGGGGGGGGGGGGGGGGGGGGGTACTGTCACGCCCTGGCTCTGGGGACTCTTTAATGTTGAGCCAGGGTGTTAGTTTCTATGTTTTGTGTTTCTATGTTGGCCGGGGTGGTTCTCAATCAGAGGACCACCCCGGCCATGAATCAGCTGTTGCTTGTTGTCTCTGATTGGGAACCATACTTAGGTAGTCGTTTGGCATTTGTGTGGTGTGGTATCTTGTTCCGTGTTTGTTTGTTTGTTAAACCGAGGACTTCACGTTTCGTTTTGTCGTTTTTGTTCGTTGTGTAAGTACTCTAATAAAAGATGTACGCATTCCACGCTGCGCCTTGGCCCGTTTCTTCAAATGACGATCGTGACATGGAGACAGCTCTGCAAAGTGTTCACAAGCTGGAACAGCCACAAAGTCATAAAATCCTATTTTAAACCTAGCCCTAACCTTAACCCTAACCTTGACCACACTGCTGACCCTAATGGCTAACCCTAACCTTAAATTAAGTCCAAAAAGCAATTTTTTCATCAAATTTTACAATATAGCCAATTTTGACTTTGCAGCTGGCCCATCTAGCGGAAATCGCTCAGTCCTCCAAGGCAAGATTCATGACAATAAACATCAACCTGCACATTCATCAGTGTGTGGGGATTTATTCTATATTACACTGTTATTGAGCACCCCTCCTATTTTCCTTTGTTTACTGATGCACAGATGCCTACCTGAACTGTATGATATATGACCCAGAATTATATGGTATTTGATTAGGTTATCAGTAGACTTGTCCACCAGAAAGATGACCCAAATTAGCCTGGCAAAACAATGCTTAGATCAACCAATATTTGCCCAAGATCCACTACATCACCAAAAGCATGTGGACACTCCTTCAAATGAGTGGATTTGGCTATTTCAGCCACACCTGTTGCTGAGAGGTGTATAAAATCCAGCACTCAGCCATGCAATCTCCATAGACAACCATTGGCAGTAGAATTGCCAATACTGAAGAGCTCAGTGACTTTCAATGTGGCACTGTCATAGGATGCCACCTTTCCAACAAGTCAGTTTTTCTGCCCTGCTAGAGCTGCCCCGGTCAACTGTAAGTGCTGTTATTGTGAAGTGAAAATGTCTAGGAGCAACAACGGCTCAGCTGCGAAGTGGTAGGACACACAAGCTCAAAGAACGAGACTGCCTCTGGAAGCAACGTCAGTACAAGAACTGTCCGTCGGGAGCTTCATGAAATGGGTTTCCATGGCCGAACAGCCACACAAATGCCTAAGATCACCATGTGCAAAGCCATATCTCAGACTGACCATCTTAATCTTTTCTTTTTATTGGCCAGTCTGAGATATGGCTTTTTCTTTGCAACTCTGCCTAGAAGGTCAGCATCCTGGAGTCGCCTCTTCACTGTTGACGTTGAGACTGGTGTTTTGCGGGTACTATTTAATGAAGCTGCCAGTTGAGGACCTGTGAGGTGTCTGTTTCTCAAACTAGACACTCTAATGTATTTGTCCTCTTGCTCAGCTGTGCACCGGGGCCTCCCACTCCTCTTTCTATTCTGGTTAGAGCCAGTTTGCGCTGTTCAGTGAAGGGAGTAGTGCACAGCTGGAATTTCTCAGAACAAGAATAGACTGACTTTCAGAAGAAAGATCTTTATTTCTGTCCATTTTGAGCCTGTAATCGAATCCACAATTGCTAATGCTCCAGATACTCGCGAACTGGCTGAGTCAATTCAGTGGCTAGCTTTGCACTTGGCTAGCTAACAGTAGCGGCTAGGGGTAAGTTATATCCTACATTTGTGTTTTGTTTTTACATACTGGTAGCCAGAGTCGTTCAAGGGAATTCGGGACATGGGTGACTAGTTAACGTTAGCTTGGCTCTCTCTGTGTGTTCGTGCCGTGGGAGGAGGGGTTGCTTCGCTGTCTGAAAGCAATGGCTAGCTAGTATGCTAACTATTCTAGCTAACTAACTGGCTGAATAAGTTGACGACGGACTCGCTCAAGCTGTCGGGACTAACCCACAACGTTAGACACGGACACGAATGATCTGCTTGGCGTGTTGACACACTGGGGGTTTGTTGTGGCCGAGTATTGGTGCTAAACCGTGTTGTTGGAGTCCGGCATGCTAGTTGGCTGTGGCGTCATATGACTAGGTGCCCTGGACGATTTTCACGGAAGAATACTGTACCAAGTTAGCTAGCTGAATAAACTAAGTTAGTCTATTCCTAGAAAACATTGAACCGCTGTAGTTTACAACAAGTATAGTTTCTAAGGTGGAAGTTTAGAGAGTTTTATATTAGGGTGTTTCAGTGAAACGTAAGTGAGGGAGGCCCTGCTCTCTCCTTTCCCAGATGTTTAGTTCATTTCATTCCGATCTCCTTTGCATTATTTTAGCCATTTTCTGTAGCCTGTCAACTATGCCTCTGTCTATCCCTGTTCTCTCCTCTCCGCACAGGCTATACAAACGCCTCACACCGCGTTGCTGCTGCCTCTCTAACCTGGTGGTCCCTGCATGCACCACCCACGTGGAGTTCCAGGTCTCAGGCAGCCTCTTGAACTGCCATTCTGCTGCCAACAAGGCATAGTTCATCTCAGCCTATGCTACCCTCCAGTCCCTCGACTTCTTGGCGCTGACGGAAACATGGATTACCACTGAAAACACTGCTACTCCTACTGCTCTCTCCTCGTCTGACCATGTGTTCTCGCATACCCCGAGAGCATCTGGTCAGCGGGGTGGTGGCACAGGAATCCTCATCTCTCCCAAGTGGACATTCTCTCTTTTTCCCCTGACCCATCTGTCTATCTTCTCATTTGAATTCCATGCTGTCACAGTCACTAGCCCATTCAAGCTTAACATCCTTGTCATTTATCGCCCTCCAGGTTCCCTTGGAGAGTTTGTCAATGAGCTTGACGCCTTGATAAGTTCCTTTCCTGAGGATGGCTCACCCCTCACAGTTCTGGGTGACTTCAACCTACCTACGTCTACCTTTGACTCATTTCTCTCTGCCTCCTTCTTTCCACTCTTCTCCTCTTTTGACCTCACCCTCTCACCGTCCCCCCCTACTCACAAGGCAGGCAATACGCTTGACCTCATCTTTACTAGATGCTGTTCTTCTACTAATCTCACTGCAACTCCCCTCCATGTCTCCGACCACTACTTTGTATCCTTTTCTCTCTCGCTCTCCTCCAACACTACTTACTCTGCCCCTACTCAGATGGTAATGCGCCGTCGCAACCTTCGCTCTCTCTCTTCTGCTACTCTCTCCTCTTCCATCCTATCATCTCTTCCCTCTGCTCAATCCTTCTACCTCCAATCTCCTGATTCTGCCTCCTCAACCCTCCTCTCCTCCCTTTCTGCATCCTTTGACTCTCTATGTCCCCCATCCTCCCATCCTGCTCCGTGGCTTGATGACTCATTGCGAGCTCACAGAACAGGGCTCCGGGCAGCCGAGCGGAAATGGAGGAAAACTAGACTCCCTGCGGACCTGGCATCTTTTCACTCCCTCCTCTCTACATTTTCTTCATCTGTTTCTGCTGCTAAAGCCACTTTCTACCACTCTAAATTCCAAGCATCTGCCTCTAACCCTAGGAAGCTCTTTGCCACGTTCTCCTCCCTGCTGAATCCCCCCCCCCCTCCCTCTCTGTGGATGACTTCGTCAACCATTTTGAAAAGAAGGTTGACGACATCCGATCCTCGTTTGTTAAGTCAAATGATACTGCTGGTCCTGCTCACACTGCCCTACCCTATGCTTTGACTTCTTTCTCCCCTCTCTCTCTAGCAACCTGCCTGCTTGACCCTATCCCCTCCCCTCTTCTCCAGACCATCTCCGGTGACCTTCTCCCTTACCTCACCTCGCTCATCAACACATCCTTGACCGTTGGCTATGTCCCTTCCATCTTCAAGAGAGCGAGAGTTGCACCCCTTCTCAAAAAACCAACACTCGATCCCTCTGATTTCAACAACTACAGACCAGTATCCCTTCTTTCTTTTCTCTCCAAAACTATTTTCTCTCTTTAGCCAACTCTCTTGCTATCTCTCTCAGAATGACCTACTTGATCCAAACCAGTCAGGTTTCAAGACTGGTCATTCAACTGAGACTGCTCTTCTCTGTGTCACGGAGGCTCTCTGCACTGCTAAAGCTAACTCTCTCTCCTCTGCTCTTGTCCTTCTAGACCTGTCTGCTGCCTTTGATACTGTGAACCATCAGATCCTCCTCTCCACCCTCTCCGAGCTGGGCATCTCCGGCGCGGCTCACTCTTGGATTGCGTCCTACCTGACCGGTCGCTCCTACCAAGTGGCGTGGCGAGAATCTGTCTCCGCACCACGTGCTCTCACCACTGGTGTGCCCCAGGGCTCAGTTCTAGGCCCTCTCCTATTCTCGCTATACACCAAGTCACTTGGCTCTGTCATATCCTCACATGGCCTCTCCTATCATTGCTACGCAGACGACACACAACTAATCTTCTCCTTTCCCCTTCTGATTACCAGGTGGCGAATCGCATCTCTGCATGTCTGGCAGATATATCAGTGTGGATGACGGATCACCACCTCAAGCTGAACCTCGGCAAGATGGTGCTGCTCTTCCTCCCGGGGAAGGACTGCCCGTTCCATGATCTTGCCATCACGGTTGACAACTCCCAGAGTGCGAAGAGCCTTGGCGTGACCCTGGACAACACCCTGTCGTTCTCCGCTAACATCAAGGCGGTGACCCGATCCTGTAGGTTCATGCTCTACAACATTCGGAGAGTACGACCCTGCCTTACACAGGAAGCGGCACTGGTCCTAATCCAGGCACTTGTCATCTCCCGTCTGGATTACTGCAACTTGCTGTTGGCTGGGCTCCCTGCCTGTGCCATTAAACCCCTACAACTCATCCAGAATGCCGCAGCCCGTCTGGTGTTCAACCTTCCCAAGTTCTCTCACGTCACCCCGCTCCTCCGCACACTCCACTGGCTTCCAGTTGAAGCTCGCATCTGCTACAAGACCATGGTGCTTGCCTACGGAGCTGTGAGGGGAACGGCACCTCCGTACCTTCAGGCTCTGATCAGTCCCTACACCCAAACGAGGGCATTGCGTTCATCCACCTCTGGCCTGTTGGCCCCCCTACCTCTGCGGAAGCACAGTTCCCCCTCAGCCCAGTCAAAACTGTTCGCTGCTCTGGCACCCCAATGGTGGAACAAGCTCCCTCACAACGCCAGGACAGCAGAGTCACTCACCACCTTCCGGAGACACTTGAAACCCCACCTCTTTAAGGAATACCTGGGATAGGATATAGTAATCCTTCTACCCCCCCTTACCCCACCCCCACAAAAAAAAAATATATATACATATTGTAAAGTGGTTATCCCACTGGCTATAAGGTGAATGCACCAATTTGTAAGTCGCTCTCGATAAGAGCGTCTGCTAAATGACGAAAATGTAAATGTAAATGTAATACTCAACTAGTCTCAAGAAGGCCAGTTTTATTGGTTCTTTAATCAGCACAACAGTTTTCCGCTGTGCTAACATAATTGCAAAAGTGTTTTCTAATGATCATTTAGCCTTTTAAAATGATAAACTTGGATTAGTAAACACAACGTGCCATTGGAACACAGGACTGATGGTTGCTGATAATGGTCCTCTGTACGCCTATGTAGATATTCCATACAAAATCAGCCGTTTCCAGCTACAATAGCCATTTACAATATTAAGAATGTCTACACTGTATTTCTGATCAATTTGATGTTATTTTAATGGACAAATTTTTTTGCTTTTCTTTCGAAAACAAGGACATTTCTAAGTGCCCCAAAACGTTTGAACGGTAGTGCATTCGGAAAGTTTTCAGATCCCTTGACTTTTTCCACATTTTGTTACGTTACAGCTTTATTCTAAAATGTATTAAATTGTATATGTATAAAAAATAAAAAATAGAAATATCACATTTACATAAGTATTCACACCCTTTACTCAGTACTTTATTGAAGCAACGATTACAGCCTCGAGTCTTCTTGGTTATGACGCTACAAGCTTGGCACACCTGTATTTGTAGAGTTTCTCCCATTCTTCTCTGCAGATCCTCTCAAGCTCTATCAGGTTGGATGGGGAGCGTTGCTGCACAGTTATTGTCAGGTCTCTCCAGAGATGTTCGATCAGGTTCAAGTCCGGGCTCTGGCTGGACATTCAGAGACTTGTCCCGAAGCCACTCCTGCGTTGTCTTGGCAGTGTGCTTAGGGTCGTTGTCCTGTTGGAAGGTGAACCGTCGCCCCAGTCTGAGGTCCTGATCGCTCTGGAGCAGGTTTTCATCCAGGATCTCTCTGTACTTTGCTCCGTTCATCTTTGCCTCTATCCTGAGTAGTCTCCCAGTCCCTGCCGCTGAAAAACATCCCCACTGCATGATGCTGCCACCACCATGCTTCACCGTAGGGATGGTGCCAGGTTTCATCCAGATGTGACGCTTGGCATTCAGGCCAAAGAGTTCAATCTTGGTTTCATCAGACCAGACAATCTTGTTTCTCATGGGCTGAGAGTCTTTAGGTGCCGTTTTGCAAAATCCAATTGGGCTGTCATGTGCCTTTTACTGAGGAGTGGCTTCCGTCTGGCCACTCTACTATAAAGGCCTGATTGGTGGAGTGCTGCAGAGATGGTTGTCCTTCTGGAAGGTTCTCCCATCTCCACAGAGGACCTGTAGAGCTCTGTCAGAGTGACCATCGGGTTCTTGGTCACCTCCCTGACCAAGACCCTTCTCCCCTGATTGCTCAGTTTGGCCGGACGGCCAGCTCTAGGAAGAGTCTTGGTGGTACCAAACTTCTTCCATTTAAGAATGATGGAGACCAATGTGTTCTTGGGGACCTTCAATGCTGCAGAAATGTTTTGCTCTGACATGCACTGTCAACTGTGGGACCTTATATAGAAAGTTGTGTTCCTTTCCAAATCATGTCCAATCAATTTAATTTACCACAGGTGGACTCCAATCAAGTTGTAGAAATATCTCAAGGATGATCAATGGAAACAGGATGCATCTGAGCTCAATTTCTTTTCAATCAATCTCTGTCGCGTTGTAGTGAAGATGGCCGCTGGTCCCCTCTCCGCTGCTCCCAACACATCCACGAACAATGATGGGATCCTTATCGGCGACAGGGTTTACTCTGAAGTTTACCTCACTATCAGCAACTCTCTCATACCAGAGGAGAGGCTTCAGCCAACCCAGTCTATGCTCGATGGCCTCGACCTGCACACAGAGACCGACCTCCGTATCCTGGGTTGCGAGCTAATTCAATCGGCTGGTATTCTTCTACGCTTGCCACAGGTGGCAATAGCTACGGGTAAAGTTATTTTTCATCGTTTTTTCTACTCAAAATAATTTGTCAAACAAAGTTTTGAGATTGTTGCTATGGCCTGTGTCAACTTGGCTTCCAAGATCGAGGAAGCGCCACGACGATTCAGAGACGTCATCAATGTTTTTCACCATTTAAAACAGAGTCATAGAGGCAAAAGCGACCAGCTACATTTACCAAAGACTGGATGATGTGGAATGGTACGTAGAGATGAAGCAGTCGGCATGACAACCATGAGTGAGGTGTCACCCCCCCCCCTCCCCTGGGAGACGCCCGTGGTGTAAGTCACTGCGGTGCACTGGGATCGGGGAGGACAGGTTGGCCGCAGGTCCTAGGCTGGGAGCCTTGGGGACTCCTTTGTCTCAGTCTAAGCTTTGGGTGTTTGCGGACCCTCTGGTAACGTAGCTCAAACACTACATACTTTATGTACTACAGAGCAACCTCCCTCATTCACCAAATGGCATTCATGGCTTTCACAGAAATATCACCTTTTTCTTTCCCCTTAGAACATTTGCACAATTGTTCACATGCATTAGTTCACTATCTAGTAGTCCCCTGTAGCTCAGTTGGTAGCGCATGGTGCTTGCAAAGCCAGGGTTGTGGGTTCGTTTCCCATGGGGGGCCAGTATGAAAAATGTATGCACTCACTAACTGTAAGTCTAAATGCTAAATGACTAAAATGTAAATGTAATTTCGAGTGTCATAGCAAAGGGTCTGAATACTTATGTAAATAAGGTATTTCTGTTTTTAATTTGTAATATATTTGCAAAAATTTATAAAAACCAGTTTTCACTTTGTCATTATGGGGTATTGTGTGGGATTGCTGAGGATCCATTTAAGAATAAGGCTGTAACGTAACAAAATGTGGAAAAAGTCAAGGAGTCTGAATACTTTCCGAAGGCAAGTGTTGTGTTTGTTGGAGTGAAGCTGAATAGGTAAGTTACCTCTTCCAAAAACTCATTTTTGCCCCACCTCCCAACAATCCATACTGCCAATTAAAATTATATGGTATTTGATTAGGTTATCAGTAAACTTGTCCACCAGCCAGGCCAAACAATGCTTCGATCAACCCATATTTGCCCAAGATACGTTCTTGTACTATTTCAAAATGTACAAGATAATAAAACACCCATTGTTTTTTGCAAAATGTACAGGATAATAAAACACCCATTATTTTTGATTGTAGCCAACATCACGCCCAGCCCACCAGCCACTGTTGAGAGTGTGTGTGTGTGTGTGTGGAACCATTGCAGGATGTTAGGCTGATTTAGGTCTCAGGAGACCAGAAGCTAATGCTCTTTTCATTACACTCCAAGATTATCAACAGCTACACTCCTCCAAGGATGTTTGTTTCTCTTCTGGCTCCCGTCTGGCGCTCACTCCCTCATTATCCCCCCTTCCTTCCCTCCCTCCCTCCCGATTGGTTAGTTTCACTGTCCCAGAATTCTAATTATCACTCCAATAGATGAGAGAGGAAGACCGGTAGAGAGAAACTCGGAGGACAGTCATAGTGGAATGGAGTCTGAGAGAGAAAAGCGATAGACAGAATACTGTGTTCTTAGAGTAAAAAGACGATACATAATTTCACTTGGTCCTTTGGTTAAAATGGCCCTAGTGTGTCTGGAATAAGGCACAGAGGGAGGGAGTTACTGGTGGGAAAACTAAGATCAAGAGAACATTGACAGCCCTTTGCATCTTTCTCTCTCCATCCCGTTCCCTTCCTCCCTCCATCCTCTTCCTCTGTGGATCTGTGAGCTTCGTTCTCTCTCTTCCCTCCCTCCCTCCCTCCCTCCCTCCCTCCCTCCCTCCCTCCTCTTCTCCGTAGATCAGTAGTCTTTGTTCCCTCTCCTCTTTCTTTTCATCCATGAGCACTCTGCTGGTCTTTGAGTGGCTGAGTGTGTGTGTGTTTGTGATCGCATCTGTGTGTATGCGTGCGTGCGTGTATGTGTGTGTGTACCCATCTATCTTTAATGGAATCCACTACATGACCAAAAGTATGTGGATACCTGCTCGTCGAAAATCTCATTCCAAAATCATGGGCATTTATATGGAGTTGGTCCCCCCTTTGCTGCTATAACAGCCTCCACTCTTCTGGGAAGGCTTTCCACTAGATGTTGGAACATTGCTGCGGGGACTTGCTTCCATTCAGCCACAAGAGCATTAGTGAGGTTGGGCACTGATGTTGGGCGAATAGGCCTGGCTCGCAGTCGGCATTCTAATTCATCCCAAAGGACTTTGATTGGGTTGAGGTCAGGGCTCTATGCAGGCCAGTCAAGTTAGTCCACACAGATCTAGACAAACCATCAATCAATCAATCAATTTTATTTTATATAGCCCTTCGTACATCAGCTAATATCTCGAAGTGCTGTACAGAAACCCAGCCTAAAACCCCAAACAGCTAGTAATGCAGGTGTAGAAGCACGGTGGCTAGGAAAAACTCCCTAGAAAGGCCAAAACCTAGGAAGAAACCTAGAGAGGAACCAGGCTATGAGGGGTGGCCAGTCCTCTTCTGGCTGTGCCGGGTGGAGGTTATAACAGAACCATGCCAAGATGTTCAAAAATGTTCATAAGTGACAAGCATGGTCAAATAATAATCAGGAATAAATCTCAGTTGGCTTTTCATAGCCGATCATTAAGAGTTGAAAACAGCAGGTCTGGGACAGGTAGGGGTTCCATAACCGCAGGCAGAACAGTTGAAACTGGAATAGCAGCAAGGCCAGGCGGACTGGGGACAGCAAGGAGTCACCACGGCCGGTAGTCCCGACGTATGGTCCTAGGGCTCAGGTCTCTCAGTTGGCTTTTCATAGCCGATCATTAAGAGTTGAAAACAGCAGGTCTGGGACAGGTAGGGGTTTCGTAACCGCAGGCAGAACAGTTGAAACTGGAATAGCAGCAAGGCCAGGCGGACTGGGGACAGCAAGGTGTCAGCATGCCCGGTAGTCCTGACGTATGGTCCTAGGGCTCAGGTTCTCAGAGAGAAAGAGAGAACGAGAGAATTAGAGAGAGCATACTTAAATTCACACAGGACACTGGATAAGACAGGAGAAGTACTCCAGGTATAACCAACTAACCCCAGCCCCCCGACACATAAACTACTGCAGCATAAATACTGGAGGCTGAGACAGGAGCGGTCCGGAGACACTGTGGCCCCATCCGAAGAAACCCCCGGACAGGGCCAAACAGGAAGGATATAACCCCACCCACTCTGCCAAAGCACAGCCCCCGCACCACTAGAGGGATATCCTCAACCACCAACTTACAATCCTGAGACAAGGCCGAGTATAGCCCACAGAGGTCTCCACCACAGCACAAACCAAGGGGGGGCGCCAACCCAGACAGGAAGATCACATCAGTAACTCAACCCACTCAAGTGACGCACCCCTCCTAGGGACGGCATGAAAGAGCACCAGCAAGCCAGTGACTCAGCCCCTGTAACAGGGTTAGAGGCACAGAACCCCAGTGGAGAGAGGGGAACCGGCCTGGCAGAGACAGCAAGGGCTGTTCGTTGCTCCAGAGCCTTTCCGTTCACCTTCACACTCCTGGGCCAGACTACACTCAATCATATGACCTACTGAAGAGATAAGTCTTCAGTAAAGACTTAAAGGTTGAGACCGAGTCTGCGTCTCTCACATGGGTAGGCAGACTGTTCCATAAAAATGGAGATCTATAGGAGAAAGCCCTGCCTCCCGCTGTTTGCTTAGAAATTCTAGGGACAATTAGGAGGCCTGCGTCTTGTGACCGTAGCGTACGTATTGGTATGTACGGCAGGACCAACTCGGAAAGATAGGTAGGAGCAAGCCCATGTAACGCTTTATAGGTTAACAGTAAAACCTTGAAATCAGCCCTTGCCTTAACAGGAAGCCAGTGTAGGGAAGCTAGCACTGGAGTAATATGATCAAATTTCTTGGTTCTAGTCAGGATTCTAGCAGCCGTATTTAGCACTAACTGAAGTTTATTTAGTGCTTTATCCGGGTAGCCGGAAAGTAGAGCATTGCAGTAGTCTAACCTAGAAGTAACAAATGCATGGATTAATTTTTCTGCATCATTTTTGGACAGAAAATTTCTGATTTTTGCAATGTTACGTAGATGGAAAAAAGCTGTCCTTGAAACAGTCTTGATATGTTCGTCAAAAGAGAGATCAGGGTCAAGAGTAACGCCGAGGTCCTTCACAGTTTTATTTGAGACGACTTTACAACCATCAAGATGAATTGTCAGATTTAACAGAAGATCTCTTTGTTTCTTGGGACCTAGAACAAGCATCTCTGTTTTGTCCGAGTTTAAAAGTAGAAAGTTTTCAGCCATCCACTTCCTTATGTCTGAAACACAGGCTTCTAGCGAGGGCAATTTTGGGGCTTCACCATGTTTCATTGAAATGTACAGCTGTGTGTCATCCGCATAGCAGTGAAAGTTAACATTATGTTTTCGAATAACATCCCCAAGAGGTAAAATATATAGTGAAAACAATAGTGGTCCTAAAACGGAACCTTGAGGAACACCGAAATGTACAGTTGATTTGTCGGAGGACAGACCATTCACAGAGACAAACTGATATCTTTCCGACAGGTAAGATCTAAACCAGGCCAGAACTTGTCCGTGTAGACCAATTTGGGTTTCCAGTCTCTCCAAAAGAATGTGGTGATCGATGGTGTCAAAGGCAGCACTAAGGTCTAGTAGCACGAGGACAGATGCAGAGCCTCGGTCTGACGCCATTAAAAGGTCATTTACCACCTTCACAAGTGCAGTCTCAGTGCTATGATGGGGTCTAAAACCAGACTGAAGCATTTTGTATACATTGTTTGTCTTCAGAAAGGCAGTGAGTTGCTGCGCAACAGCTTTTTCTAAAATTTTTGAGAGGAATGGAAGATTCGATATAGGCCGATAGTTTTTTATATTTTCCGGGTCAAGGTTTGGCTTTTTCAAGAGAGGCTTTATCACTGCCACTTTTAGTGAGTTTGGTACACATCCGGTGGATAGAGAGCTGTTTATTATGTTCAACATAGGAGGGCCAAGCACAGGAAGCAGCTCCTTCAGCAGTTTAGTAGGAATAGGATCCAGTATGCAGCTTGAAGGTTTAGAGGCCATGATTATTTTCATCATTGTGTCAAGAGATATAGTACTAAAACACTTAAGTGTCTCTCCCGATCCCAGGCCCTCGCAGAGCTGTGCAGATCCAGGACAGCTAAGCCCTGGAGGAATACGCAGATTCAAAGAGGAGTCCGTAATTTGCTTTCTAATGGTCATGATCTTTTCCTCAAAGAAGTTCATGAATTTATTACTGCTGAAGTGAAA
Organism: Coregonus lavaretus; assembly: GCF_964263955.1. NCBI lineage: Eukaryota > Metazoa > Chordata > Actinopteri > Salmoniformes > Salmonidae > Coregonus > Coregonus lavaretus. The sequence continues at coordinate 15,315,044 of NC_139990.1, forward strand.
GCCATCCTCTCTTGGGGAATGCTGCTTTTTAGTTAGCTTTGCAACAGTATCAAAAAGAAATTTTGGATTGTTCTTATTTTCCTCGATTAAGTTGGAAAAGTAGGATGATCGAGCAGCAGTGAGGGCTCTTCGGTACTGCACGGTACTGTCTTTCCAAGCTAGTCGGAAGACTTCCAGTTTGGTGTGGCGCCATTTCCGTTCCAATTTCCTGGAAGCTTGCTTCAAAGCTCGGGTATTTTCTGTATACCAGGGAGCTAGTTTCTTATGACAAATGTTTTTTGTTTTTAGGGGTGCAACTGCATCTAGGGTATTGCGCAAGGTTAAATTGAGTTCCTCAGTTAAGTGGTTAACTGATTTTTGTCCTCTGACGTCCTTGGGTAGGCAGAAGGAGTCTGGAAGGGCATCAAGGAATTTTTGTGTTGTCTGAGAATTTATAGCACGACTTTTGATGCTCCTTGGTTGGGGTCTGAGCAGATTATTTGTTGCGATTGCAAACGTAATAAAATGGTGGTCCGATAGTCCAGGATTTTGTGGAAAAACATTAAGATCTACAACATTTATTCCATGGGACAAAACTAGGTCCAGAGTATGACTGTGGCAGTGAGTAGGTCCAGAGACATGTTGGACAAAACCCACTGAGTCGATGATGGCTCCGAAATACTTTTGGAGTGGGTCTGTGGACTTCTCCATGTGAATATTAAAATCACCAAAAATTAGAATATGATCTGCTATGACTACAAGGTCTGATAGGAATTCAGGAAACTCAGAGAGGAACGCTGTATATGGCCCAGGAGGCCTGTAAACAGTAGCTATAAAAAGTGATTGAGTAGGCTGCATAGATTTCATGACTAGAAGCTCAAAAGACGAAAAACCATTTCTGTATGAACCTCGCTTTGTGTACGGGGGCATTGTCATGCTGAAACAGGAAAGGGCCTTCCCCAAACTGTTGCCACAAATTTGGAAGCACAGAATCGTCTAGAATGTCATTGTATGCTGTAGCGTTAAGATTACCATTCACTGGAACTAAACATTACAGCATTCGGACAGGTAGCGTTCTTCTGGCCTCCGCCAAACCCAGATTAGTCCGACGGACTGCCAGATGGCACTCTAGAGAACGCGTTTCCACTGCTCCAGAGTCCAATGGCGGTGAGCTTTACACCCCTCCAACCAACGCTTGGCATTTCGCATGGTGATCTTAGGCTTGTGTGCGGCTGCTTGGCCATGGAAACCCATTTGATGTAGCTCCCGACAAACAGTTCTTGGGCTGAAGTTATTTCAAGAGGCAGTTTGGAACTCGGTAGTGTGTGTTGCAACCAAGGACAGACCATTTTTACGCGCTATGTGCTTCAGCACTCGGCTGAATCAGGCCTTCATGGTCGAATTGCTGCAAAGAAACCACTACTAAAGGACACATATTATTATTTTTTATTTTTTTATATTTATTGAATATTTAAAACATTCAATATACAGTTGAAGTCGGAAGTTTACATACACTTAGGTTGGAGTCATTAAAACTAGTTTTTCAACCACTCCACACATTTCTTGTTATCAAACTATAGTTTTGGCAAGTCAGTTAGGACATCTACTTTGTGCATGACACAAGTAATTTTTCCAACAATTGTTTACAGACAGATTATTTCACTTATAATTCACCAGTGGGTCAGACGTTTATACATTAAGTTGACTGTGCCTTTAAACAGCTTGGAAAATTCCAGAAAATGATGTCATGGCTTTAAAAGCTTCTGAGAGGCTAATTGACATCATTTGAGTCAATTGGTACCTGTGGATGTATTTCAAGGCCTACTTTCAAACTCAGTGCCTCTTTGCTTGACATCATGGGAAAAGAAATCAGCCAAGACCTCAGAAAAAAATGTGTAGACCTCCACAAGTCTGGTACATCCTTGGGAGCAATTTCCAAATGATGGAAGGTACCACGTTCATCTGTACCAACAATAGTACGCAAGTATAAACACCATTGGACCACGCAGCCGTCATACCGCTCAGGAAGGAGACGCATTCTGTCTCCTAGAGATGAACGTACTTTGGTGTGAAAAGTGAAAATCAATCCCAGAACAAAAGCGAAGGACCTTGTGAAGATGCTGGAGGAAACAGGTACAAAAGTATCTATATCCACAGTAAAACGAGTCCTATATCGACATAACCTGAAAGGCCGCTCAGCAAGGAAGAAGCCACTGCTCCAAAACCGCCATAAAAAAGCCAGACTACGGTTTGCAACTGCACATGGGGACAAAGATCTTACTTTTTGGAGAAATGTCCTCTGGTCTGATTAAACAAAAATAGAACTGTTTAGCCATAATGACCAACGTTATGTTTGGAGGAAAAAGGAGGTGGCTAGCAAGCTGAAGAACACCATCCCAACCATGAAGCACAGGGGTGGCAGCATCATGCTTTGGGGGTGCTTTGCTGCAGGAGTGACTGGTGCACTTCATAAAATAGATGGCATCATGAGGAAGGAAAATTATGTGGATATATTTAAGCAACATCTCAAGACATCAGTCAGGAAGTTAAAGCTTGGTCGCAAATGGGTCTTTCAAATGGACAATGACAGCAAGCATACTTCCAATGTTGTGGCAAAATGGCTTAAGGACAACAAAGTCAAGGTATTGGAGCGGCCATCACAAAGCCCTGACGTCAATCCTATAGAACATTTGTGGGCAGAACTGAAAAAGCTTGTGCGAGCGAGGAGGCCTACAAACCTGACTCAGTTACACCAGCTCTGTCAGGAGGAATGGGCCAGAATTCACCCAACTTATTGTGGGAAGCTTGTGGAAGGCTACCCTAAACGTTTGACCCAAGTTAAACAATTTAAAGGCAATGCTACCAAATGCTAATTGAAGTGTATGTAAACTTCTGACCCACTGGGAATGTGATGAAAGAAATAAAAGCTGAAATAAATCATTCTCTCTACTATTATTCTGACATTTCACATTCTTAAAATAAAGTGCTGATCCTAACTGACAGTACATTTTTACTAGGATTAAATGTCAGGAATTGTGAAAAACTAAGTTTAAATGTATTTGGCTAAGGTGTATGTAAACTTCCGACTTCAACTGTACTTGCAGTGTAGCCGCTCAACAACTACATCACATTAGTCATCTAACAGACAGATCTCCCACAAAGTGAAAAACGGGGACCCGATCCAGGGGGGACCCGATCCACAGTTCCCCAAGAGCTGCCCCTCCCCCCCCAATGCACCAACAACCAACAAAATGAACCAAAGAGAAAAAAGACAAAGACAACAGAAAACAACAATGCAAAAAACAAACGACATCAAGGACAACCAAAATCATAACAGCATGTATGAGTGCATGCATGGCACTATTTACATGTGTGTGTGTGGTGTGTCCGTGTATGTGCACATGTGTGCATTTGAATGAGAGTGTGTGTATATGCATGTGTACAAACAACTGCACGGCATCAACCTCAGGCAAACAGGCATTAGCTGTAACAACACTGCCCCTCAGTGTCATTCAAACTTACTTTTTGTTATGTTTTATTTTGACTTTATTATTTTTTACTTTTATCTTTGACCGTCATTCTATTCCCCGTCCAGCAACTCCACTCCCACTTGTCTCCAATTCCACATCCCAAACCTCAGCCTCCCTCAGCCCATCCCACCTATCTCTGCTGGCCACCAGATTCAGATTTCTACGCCCCATATATCTTTAACTACGCTGTGATGTTTAACATACAATTTCAATCTATCTAATCGAATAGAATCCACAGATTGCGAGTTGAAGATAAATACTTTTACTAAGATTTTTGGTTCCAACCGCCGTGTCTTGGTGAGACGCGGTGTGGGTGAACGGATGATATCCGCATGTGTATTTCTCACCGTAAAGCATAGAGGAGGAGGTGTTATGGTGTGGGGGTGCTTTGCTGGTGACACTCTCTGTGATTTATTTAGAATTCAAGGCACACTTAACCAGCATGGCTACCACAGCATTTTGCAGTGATACGCCATCCCATCTGGTTTGGGCTTAGTGGGACTATTATTAGTTTTTCAACAAGACAATGACCCAACACACCTCCAGGATGTGTAAGGGCTATTTTACCAAGAAGGAGAGTGATGGAATGCTGCATCAGATGACCTGGCCTCCACAATCCCCCGACCTCAACCCAATTGAGATGGTTTGGGATGAGTCGGACTGCAGAGTGAAGGAAAAGCAGCCAACAAGTGATCAGCATATGTGGGAACTCCATCAAGAGTGTTGGAAAAGCATTCCAGGTGAAGCTGGTTGAGAGAATGCCAAGAGTGTGCAAAGCTGTCATCAAGGCAAAGGGTGGCTATTTGAATAATCTCCAATATCAAATATATTTTGATTTGTTTAACACTTTTTTGGTTATTACATGATTCCATATGTGTTATTTCATAGTTTTGATGTCTTCACCATTATTCTACAACGTAGAATAAAAAATAGTAAAAACAGTAAAAATAAAGAAAAACCCTTGAGTAGGTGTGTCCAAACCTTTGACTGGTACTGTACATGTAGGTAGCCCCGTCAATGAGAATGGGGGCATGATTGGTCCTCCTTTTCTTGTAGTCCAAAATCATCTCCTTTGTCTTGATCACATTGAGGGAGAGGTTGTTATCCTGGCACCACACGGCCAGGTTGTCTGACCTCCTCCCTATTGGCTGTGTCATCGTTGTCGGTGATCAGGCGTACCACTGTTGTGTCGTCAGCAAACGTAATGATGGTGTTGGAGTCGTGCCTGGCCATGCAATCATGGGTGAACAGGGAGTACAGGAGGGGACTGAGGTTCAGTGTGGCAGATGTGTTGTTACTTACCCTTACCACCTGGGGGCGGCCCATCAGGAAGTCCAGGATCCAGTTGCAGAGGGAGGTGTTTAGTCCTAGGGTCCTTAGCTTAGTGATGAGCTTTGAGGGCACTATGGTGTTGAACGTTGAGCTGTAGTCAATGAATAGCATTCTCACGTAGGTGTTCCTTTTGTCCAGGTGGGAAAGGGAAGTGTGCAGTGCAATAGAGATTGCATCATTTCTGGATCCTTTGGGGCGGTATGCAAATTGGAGTGGGTCTAGTGTTTCTGGGATAATGGTGTTGATTTGAGCCATGACCAGCCTTTCAAAGCACTTCATGGCTACAGACGTCAGTGCTACGGGTCTGTAGTCATTTAGGCAGGTTATCTTAGTTTTCTTGGGCACAGGGACTATGGTGGTCTGCTTGAAACATGTTGGTATTACAGACTCAGACAGGGAGAGGTTGAAAATGTCAGTGAAGACACTTGCCAGTTGGTCAGCGCATGCTCAGAGTACACGTCCTGGTAATCCGTCTGGCCCTGCGGCCTTGTGAATGTTGACCTGTTTAAAGGTCTTGCTCACATCGGCTATGGAGAGCTTGATCACACAGTCAACCCGAACAGCTGATGCTCTCATGCATGCTTCAGTGTTGCTTGCCTCGAAGCGAGCATAGAAGTAATTTAGCTTGTCTGGTAGGCTCGTGTCACTGGGAAGCTCGCGGCTGTGCTTCCCTTTGTAGTCTGTAATAGTTTGCAAGCCATGCCACGTCCGATGAGCATCGGAGCCGGTGTAGTACGATTCAGTCTTAGTTCTGTATTGATGATTTTCCTGTTTGATGGTTCGTCGGAGGGCATAGTGGGATTTCTTATAAGTGTCAGGGTTAGAGTCCCACTCCTTGAAAGCGGCAGCTCTACCCTTTAGCTCAGTGCGGATGTTGCCTGTAATCCATGGCTTCTAGTTGGGGTATGTACGTACGGTTACTGTGGGGACGACGTCATCGATGCACTTATTGATGAATAATATGAAGCCAGTGAAGCCAATGATTGATGTGGTGTACTCCTCAAAGCCATCGGAAGAATCCCGGAACATATTCCAGTCTGTGCTAGCAAAACAGTCTTGTAGCTTAGCATCTGTGTCATCTGACCACTTCTTTATTGACCGAGTCACTGGTGCTTCCTGCTTTAGTTTTTGATTGTAAGCAGGAATCAGGAGGATAGAGTATGTTCAGATTTGCCAAATGGAGGGCAAGGGAGAGCTTTGTACGCGTCTCTGTGTGTGGAGTAAAGGTGGTCTAGAGTTTTTTTCCCCTCTCGTTGCACATTTAACATGCTGGTAGATATTATGTAAAACTGATTTAAGTTTCCCTGCATTAAAGTCCCCGGTCACTAGGAGCGCCACCTCTGGATGAGCGTTTTCCTGTTTGCTTATGGCCTTATACAGCTCATTGAGTGCGGTCTTAGTGCCAGCATCAGTTTGTGGTGGTAAATAGAAAGCTACGAAAAATATAGATGAAAACTCTCTAGGTAAATAGTGTGGTCTACAGCTTATCATGAGATACTCTACCTCAGGCGAGCAAAACCTTGAGACTTCCTTAGATATCGTGCACCAGCTGTTGTTTACAAATATACACAGACCGCCACCCCTTGTCTTACCGGAGTCAACTGTTCTATCTTGCCAATGCAGCGTAAACCCCGCCAGCTGTATGTTATCCATGTCGTCGTTCAGCCACGACTCTGTGAAACATAAGATATTACAGTTTTTAATGTCCCGTTGGTAGGATATTTGTGATCGTAGCTCGTCTATTTTGTTATCCAATTATTGTACTTTGGCTAATAGGATTGATGGTAGAGGCAGATTACCACCTCGCCGTCGGATCTTTACAAGGCACCCCGACCTACGTCCCCTAAATCTCTGTCTCTTTCTCCTGCGAATAACGGGGATTTGAGCCTTGTCGGGTGTCTGAAGTAAATCCTTCACATCTGACTTTTTAATAAAAAGTCTTTGTCCAGTACGAGGTGAGTAATCGCTGTCCTGATATCCAGAAGCTATTTTCGGTCATAAGAGACGGTGGCAGAAACATTATGTACAAAATAAGTTACAAATAACACAAAAAAACACACACAATAGAACAATTGGTTAGGAGCCCGTAAAACGGCAGCCATCTCCTCCGGCGCCATTATAAGGAGTCTGGAATTTCATACATGTTTTATTATGTACGTAGTACAAATGCAATCTTGTGGGATTGAATGGCAGATAAGATTCTAGTTGATACAGTAAGCCACTGGTGACGTGGAGTTATGTGTCATCAGAGATGGCAGCGGTCGGTGCGCCTTCAGTCTCTGATCCTGAGGCAGTCATTAATTTGAAATAACCAATGTCCTTTGAGATTAATCATTCATGATTGAATGTTGTACTTAGAATCACATTTAGATTACATTTAGTCTCCGAGCAGTTTGTCCACATGTCTGGGAAGGCTACACTAAAGGACTGGAAGAGAGCTATCCGGATGGGAGGGATCATGCTCAGGTGAGTAGAGTCGACCAGTCCCAAATCAACCCCTAGCCTCTAGCCCCTATTCACTTGTGGAAAGATCGGAGATCATTAGATAGGAATAATCTAGAGGTAGTCTAGAACATTTACATTTTTTACATTTTAGTCATTTAGCAGACGCTCTTATCCAGAGCGACTTACTGTTAGTGCATACATTATTTTTATTTTTCATACTATTTTTGATACCCCCATGGGAATCGAACCCACAACCCTGGCGTTGCAAACGCCATGCTCTACCAACTGAGCTACATCCCTGCCGAGCTTCAAACAGACATCAAAAAGAGACCAAAAGATCTGGCGTGAGGTGAAATGAGCTGGAGAAGACAGCCCAGAACAGAGTAAGTCATGTCATTATTTCACCACCAGATAGCAGTAGAGGTTTATTTCATTGCAGGTTGCAGAGCTTAAGTCAATGATTGATTCTGCCTTGTAATGCACTCTGCAATGGCAAACACACACACACTATTACAGTTTTTTACAATCACTTTGGCACTAATTTCAGAACCTTGACGTAAATTTTCAAAACTCTAGACACAAAACTAAAATCGGTCATCACTTGTAACACAGGCTGTCCAATGTTCAAAACATTGCATTGTGCATTAATATCTTTAAAGAAATCTTGCACTTGCACAATCATTGGTTCAAAAAACAAATTTATTGTGAAATACCAATGAAACGTTAATTTAGATCACCCACACACAAGCAACTGATAGTTTCACTGTGTCATTGTTCGTACAATCATTAAATATTGTAGTACAAAATAGGTGATACATGTTTCATTATGGTACTACATGTAAATACATCCCTGTAAAAGTACTGCTGTAGTAGAGAGAATACTACAGACACAGTGGAATCATTGAACAAAATCTGAAATATGTTGATGAAAAACGATACAGTACTGTAAAATATCAAATGCAGTGTTCCTCAACTTGCTTGCTTGTACTGTAAAAAGCAAAACATAGGAGTGATTACTGTACTTCGACATTTTCATCAACTCTGTCTTGTGGATTTGGCCACAGGTTCTCATCTACATCACAATGGATGTTTTAATTAGCCAAACATCTTGGAAAAAACCTTCGGGCATGGCGAATCCAGGCCTGACACTGGTCTGCCGTGATGTAATTGCATGTGTCATCCATGGCCTGGAGAAAAGTGACTTGTTCATGAGGGCGCCTATCATAAACCTTCCATCTCCATGTGGAGAAAAATTCCTCAATCGGGTTAAGGAAAGGAGAGTATGGGGGTAAATACAGGGTGGTAAATTGTGCATGGGCCTGAAACCATGCTTGCTCGGATTTCATTGGACACTCTTTGCTGTTGCTGCCGCTGTCTTGGTCCGTGGCCTTGTCCTCTACCACGTTCCCCCACACCTCCCAAACGAGGCCCACGACCACCTCTCAGAAGGGGTGCTTGTCCCCTGCCATTCCTTTGACCAACATGTCTTCCTCGTCTTCCTCCCACCACTGCTTGACCTCTATTGTGACCTGGATCACCTGCCGGCTCCATGTTACAGTACGTATCGCTATATTGTTGCAAGTGGATCCCAATCAATTCTTTATATACTCGTTCCATAATGTGAACTCAATCATCAGTGACAAGTTGGCAGAATTGGACAAGCAATTACAAGGGCCTTCATCCATACAGTGCAGTACTGTCAATACTGTAAATAGTCTGAAAAGGTGGTACATGGGACCATAGAAACGGTGTCTGATAAAGAATGATGATGAAATATTACATCCATAGATAATGTAGTCTAATTGGTTCATGCTCCACGCTAATTGGTGACAATGAATCTCGTTATCTTGAAACTTTCATGATCTAAACATGGAATATTGTTTGTCTGTTTCCATACAACTATGCATTAAGAGTAATGCAACAGTTACTTATCATTTTGAGCAGTTTTATCAATTGATAGTTGGATAATTGTAATGAAATGAATAGACACTCATCTGAAATGTAATGTGTGAATTGCCTTTTGAAATAGTAGTACTTTGATGTTAAGTTGTGTCATATTGAACAGGTGATTTTTGTTAAATGAACAAATGATCTTAGTTTTATGTGTATTGTATCCAAGCAATTGAAAAAAAGTGTTAGAGTTTTGAAAAATGTGCATTTTGATCATTGGTTGTGAGTTTTGTGTCTAGAGTTTTGAAAAACTATGTCAAGGTTCTGAAATTAGTGCCAAAGTGATTGTAAAAAACTGTAATATCTATGTCTCTCTCTGTCACCCTCACTGCTCTGAATGGTTTAATCCACCCTGTCATGGGATGTATCCGTGAAGGGCGTGGGGCTTGTCACTGTGCATTGCTGACATGGCACCTAGGCCCCCTACATATGTGTGAGACAAAAGAGCCAGTAGCGAAAAGCTGAGGCTGAGAGGAAAAGTACATAAGGATATTCAGCAACTCTTGGAAGACTATGAAAGTGGACGTAAAAAATGCTTCCTTATTGTTAAAGACCAACGCGTTTCAGCATGTGGCCTTCCTCTGGGTTTTTGGAGGAGGGTACAGTGACAGACAGTCCAGGGAGGAGAAGCAGAAGATAGAGGGTGAGGAGGGGCGAGGAGGGGCAAGTTGAAGTGAGGTGCAGCAAGCGACAGACACAGGAGACAGAGGAGCAGTATCAGCAGTATTGGCAGTGGAATACTGATACGGGACATGTGGCAGAGAGTGACTGTGAGCCAACAGTGCCTGCACACACACACACACACACTCATTACTATATTATTCCAGTCTGAGGGACTGTTCATTCTCAACATGGAATAAAGTAAACGTCTGTATACTGTACATTTTCAAACATCACCTGCATCATCCTGTGACTTGGAGGATAAAGAGCTGATGGCTACTCGTTGACCTTTGGCAGTATCAGACTGGACTAAGCTGGTAGGAGCAAGATATCGACCAGGGCCAGAGACCCACATCTCTCCCTCATTTATGTGTAATGCAAGAGCAGGATATTTATTTATTTCAATTCACACACACACATACACTTCACTTCCATGGGTGTAATTGCAGTACACAATGGTACTTTAAGCCGTGCGGCTTCTCATCAGTGCAAAATAATTACACAGGGCCCCAGTGGGGCCAATAAAAACACCTGCAGAGCGGAGAATGAACCATGCACTACCAGGTGATGGAGACTGGCTGCATCAGGATTATATTAAACAGGAGATCAGGCCACAGCATTGTGGATCAGAATACTGATCAGATCACCTACGCTCTCAGCTCTCAGCTCAGTTCAGCTCCTCTCCTCTCCTCTCCTCTCCTCTCCTCTCCTCTCCTCTCCTCTCCTCTCCTCTCCTCTCCTCTCCTCTCCTCTCAGTTCGGCCAGGCTCTGTTTCTTAAGATCTGGAGAGGGAGCGAGAGGAGGTTTGTCAGCTTGTTGACCTGTGAGAGAGTCTATAAGGGGGTATGTATGGTATGCACTACATTGAAGTAAGTCATCTCCCTTGGGGTAATGAAATTGGGTGCCCAATAATATTTAGTTGGCAATGTAAAGTGGGTTTAATTGGGAATAAAGTCACTGTGTGCAGATGAGAATACATGACTATTTTAAGCACGCAACACACACACACGCACACACACACACACAGACACACACACACACTTGTGTTAATTGAGTGTCACTATTGTGCTAAATCAGTGGAGCAGTGAGTAAACGCAACTGTGACATTCAAAATTAATTATTATAACTGCGAAAGTAACTAAACTGTACAGTTATATTAACACAGACACACAAACACAGACACACACACACACACACACACACACACACACACACACACACACATACACACACAATGCCAACCAGTGAAAATCAACTACAGTGGGAAAAAAAAGTATTTAGTCAGCCACCAATTGTGCAAGTTCCCCCACTTAAAAAGATGAGAGAGGCCTGTAATTTTCATCATAGGTACACGTCAACTATGACAGACAAAATGAGGAAAATAAATCCAGAAAATCACATTGTAGGATTTTTAATGAATTTATTTGCAAATTATGGTGGAAAATAAGTATTTGGTCAATAACAAAAGTTTCTCAATACTTTGTTATATACCCTTTGTTGGCAATGACACAGGTCAAACGTTTTCTGTAAGTCTTCACAAGGTTTTCACACACTGTTTCTGGTATTTTGGCCCATTCCTCCATGCAGATCTCCTCTAGAGCAGTGATGTTTTGGGGCTGTCGCTGGGCAACACGGACTTTCAACTCCCTCCAAAGATTTTCTATGGGGTTGAGATCTGGAGACTGGCTAGGCCACTCCAGGACCTTGAAATGCTTCTTACGAAGCCACTCCTTCGTTGCCCGGGCGGTGTGTTTGGGATCATTGTCATGCGGAAAGACCCAGCCACGTTTCATCTTCAATGCCCTTGCTGATGGAAGGAGGTTTTCACTCAAAATCTCACGATACATGGCCCCATTCATTCTTTCCTTTACACGGATCAGTCGTCCTGGTCCCTTTGCAGAAAAACAGCCCCAAAGCATGATGTTTCCACCCCCATGCTTCACAGTAGGTATGGTGTTCTTTGGATGCAACTCAGCATTCTTTGTCATCCAAACACGACGAGTTGAGTTTTTACCAAAAAGTTATATTTTGGTTTCATCTGACCATATGACATTCTCCCAATCCTCTTCTGGATCATCCAAATGCACTCTAGCAAACTTCAGACGGGCCTGGTCATGTACTGGCTTAAGCAGGGGGACACGTCTGGCACTGCAGGATTTGAGTCCCTGGCGGCGTAGTGTGTTACTGATGGTAGGCTTTGTTACTTTGGTCCCAGCTCTCTGCAGGTCATTCACTAGGTCCCCCCGTGTGGTTCTGGGATTTTTGCTCACTGTTCTTGTGATCATTTTGACCCCACGGGGTGAGATCTTGCGTGGAGCCCCAGATCGAGGGAGATTATCAGTGGTCTTGTATATTCCATTTCCTAATAATTGCTCCCACAGTTGATTTCTTCAAACCAAGCTGCTTACCTATTGCAGATTCAGTCTTCCCAGCCTGGTGCAGGTCTACAATTTTGTTTCTGGTGTCCTTTGACAGCTCTTTGGTCTTGGCCATAGTGGAGTTTGGAGTGTGACTGTTTGAGGTTGTGGACAGGTGTCTTTTATACTGATGACAAGTTCAAACAGGTGCCATTAATACAGGTAACGAGTGGAGGAAAGAGGAGCCTCTTAAAGAAGAAGTTACAGGTCTGTGAGAGCCAGAAATCTTGCTTGTTTGTAGGTGACCAAATACTTATTTTCCACCATAATTTGCAAATAAATTCATTAAAGATCCTACAATGTGATTTTCTGGATTTTTTTTCCTCATTTTGTCTGTCATAGTTGACGTGTATCTATGATGAAAATTACAGGCCTCTCTCATCTTTTTAAGTGGGAGAACATGGTGGCTGACTAAATACTTTTTTCCCCCACTGTATACTTTCCCTTTCACTTGTATCGGGTCCCAGTCTGCTCCTGTTCGTTGTCACTCCCCCTCTCCATCTCCCTGTATGTCTGGCTTATCTCCCAAACATCCAAGAAGCACACACATTTAATTTATAATTTCCTATTCAAATATGAAATCCCTCTCTAAAGACTGATAACAGTTTATCTATAGCATTCTAATGAGGCAGAAAGATAGATAGAGAGAGCATGTCTTATGAAATCCTCATCACTCATCATCAATTCCAAATTTTCTAAGCACCCTGCAATAGTGATTACTCTCTCTCTCTCCTCTCTCTCTCTCTCTCTCTCTCTCTCTCTCTCTCTCTCTCTCTCTCTCTCTCTCTCTCTCTCTCTCTCTCTCTCTCTCTCTCTCTCTCTCTCTCTCTCTCTCTCTCTCTCTCTCTCTCTCTCTCTCTCTCTCTCTCTCTCTCTCTCTCTCTCTCTCTCTCTCTCTTCTCTCTCTCTCTCTCTCTCTCTCTCTCTCTCTCTCTCTCTCTCTCTCTCTCTCTCTCTCTCTCTCCTCTCTCTCTCTCTCTCTCTCTCTCTCTCTCTCTCTCTCTCTCTCTCTCTCTCTCTCTCTCTCTCTCTCTCTCTCTCTCTCTCTCTCTCTCTCTCTCTCTCTCTCTCTCTCTCTCTCTCTTTGGAGCACAAGCAGAGAAATAACTGGCCATCATCATAACACCACACTCTCTGCCTCTAAATGTCCTAAGGCTCTTCAAACAGTACTTGTGTATTCTTCTCGGTCTGTCCCTGGCTCATTTCTTGCACACACACACTCATTTATTGTAAACAGCATACTTGAGTCCTGCTGCTTCTCACCAATAGTTCCATCTAACATCTTGAGTTCATTTCAGTTAAACTTCAGTTCATTTCAGTTGATGGCCATGTTATTAAGGTGAACTGTGTTACAAATAGCTAGTTATTCCCAGTTGTCTGTTCTATCATTATGTCAATGATACAATAGTGGTCATTCAATTCCTTTTCTCAAATTGAATTTTCCTGTGTTCGTCTTTATGAAGTCCTCATGTAACCTTTCCTTACCATCACAATACATCGGCCATTTTAATATTTCATTTGCATGATGATTTCTTTTTCTTTTTAGATCTATTATTCACATTTCACGGAGACCTGTGGCGAAGATGCACTAGGCGCGTCTCTCCACTAGGCTCATGCGTTCCCCAATCTCCCGCCAATTGAGAGCGATTTGTTTCTGTATTGAAAATGTTTGATTTTGTTTGTTTTCCCATGTTAAAATCCATATTTGCTAAATCTACATTCCATATAATCTTACAATAATTACTAGCGTTACACCATTGAATTCCCTAGCCTTACGGGGGTTTTGACAATACAAGCGGCACTCGCCTATCTAGCTTCGCCCTCATGTGGGCGCTAACAAGCTAGCAAGCAAGCTAGGTAGTGCTCGGTATCAACAACCATTGTCAGCCAATCCAGTAGGGGCTGGAAGCTATGGTGAGCTTTGATTGGTCACCCGCTTCGCAATATCGCGGAAGATTTGCATAAAGTTCAGCTTTCTCCAACTTTAGTCACGCCCTGTTCAGGCCCCTCGCCCATGCTCGCATCGCTCAACAGTCCCTCGCCCACTCCGCTTCTCTTGCTTTCCTTCCATTGAATTTGAATGGCTTCCAATGTTTCACCATGTAATGCTGCTCTATATTACATTATTATTGTACAATGTAATGAAGGACTGTGGAATCTTTACATTTGTGTCTTTTACATTTGCATATTTTTTGGGTTAATTGCTCATTTGAAATTGGTATTAACCAAGGAGGGGCTAAGTGAATATAAACCCCTATTTTGTAGCCTGATGGAACCGGCCTGTTTGCTACATTCGTCATTCAACTTGACTGGTGAACGCAGCAATCAGGTGGTAAAAGGAGGCTGTGGTGAGCTTGGTATATATCCCAACTTGAGTTGGGGTACACCAGGTCACCACAAGACCCCACTTTCACATGGCCAGTCTAAGTGCAAGGTATTCCTGCTTGAGCTTCAAAATGGAGGAGATGCTGTTTTGATCTGTTCAGTCATCCAAGAGTTATGGGGTCATGGGGTTAAGCTTTTCCCATCCACACCCTGCCAAGTCTAGAACAACAAGTTACTGTCTGAGGACAGAGGAGCAGGGACAGTATGAAATCTACAGACAAGAAAGGAGAGAAAGAAAAAGGAGGAGGGAGGGAATGATGATTGATGGTGACGAGACTGAGAGACAGACAGCTCTGGCGTCTCTCTCACAGTTCAGCCTAACCCTGCTGTCTCAGACAGAGATAAGGGGAAGGAGATGGGGTCGGCATGACAGGCAGGGTGAAGGTCACACACACACATACACGCACAGACTTGAGAAAGATAAGGGGGGAGATAGGGTCGGCATGACAGCCAGGTTAATAACCCAACCCTCAATATATAGCTCAATATTTGGGCTCCCGAGTGGCGCAGCGGTCTAAAGCACTGCATCTCAGTGCTTGAGGCGTCACTACAGACCCCCTGGTTCGATTCCAGGCTGTATCACAACCGGCCGTGATTGGGAGTCCCATAGGGCGGCGCACAATTGGCCTAGCGTCGTCCGGGTTTGGCCGGTGTAGGCCGTCATTGTAAATATGAATTTGTTCTTAACTGACTTGCCTAGTTAAATAAAATAAAAAATATCTTGCAGATCAGACCAGACTGTGTGTAAACAAGAACGCTGTCTCCCTGAAGAATAATAGAAGTTCACACCTCTGTTCATCTACATCCCTCGCTCTCAGTCTTTCCCTCCCTCCATGTGAATTGCAACTGTTTGGATTGAATGTAGATAATTGTAGTTGTGGTATTTGTTGTATTGTTGTCGTCACTGCACCATTGTAAATGAAACACTGGTCTCAATGGGTTGCCCTGAATAAATAACTGTTTAAAAAAAAAAAAAGGCAGCAGTTAGTACCTAAAACACAGCGCACTGAACGATCGGCAGACAATCGCTAGAACCACATAGGTGCGATGTGTGCAAGCCTTTGGATGATGGAAGTTCACACGTCTGTCCAGCTCAGCTCTGTCCCTCGTTCCCTCACTTCTTACCTCCCCTCTTTCACCTCCCTCCCTCCATCCATCTCCCTCCCTTTCTCTTTCACTTCCTTCCTTCCTTCCTTCCTTCCTTCCTTCCTTCCTTCCTTCCTTCCTTCCTTCCTCCCTCTCCTTCTTTCTCTCCTTGTAATAATCCAACAGGCAAGTCACACCTGCTGACTGAGGTAGCTGACAACATGGCTGGCACAGAGGGCGTGACAGGCTGACACACACACACACACACACACAGTAGACATGGCCGGCACAGAAGGGGCGACAGGGTGGTGTGAGTGGCATTGCCTGCTGCCATGGTGGTATCTGTCCTCTTCCACACAGCACAGCACAGCCACAACACACACACACAGGCACACACACAAACACACACACAGGCGCATACACACATGCAAACACACACACACACACACACACACACAGGCACACACACAAACAAACACACACACGCAGCCCTGCCATCACAGTGACTCTTCAACAGTGCACTGGCAGTCATGCTGACAAGGTCACGCTGCATGGTCACTCTCGACCTCTAAAGTACCCTCTTCACAATATTGAGTCCACTCAGAGGATGAATAGAGGATATCTCATATAGTTCCTCTCTTTTAGATTCATTCTTGGTTGCTACAAATAAACTTGGAAAAAACTGCATACTCTGATGACAGTGACTGACCAAAAAAGTGTGATGTGTACCAGAGCATGTGAGCGGAGTGGAGCGGGAGCGAGCGGGGAGCGCGAGCGGACGGATTTTGGACAGAGCGCAGAGCGGCATTTTTAAAAGGACAGAGCGTCGCCCTATGTCCCGCTCCAATTTCGCTCTGCTCACACCACGAGTCTGAAGCATGCTCAAGCCTGACCCAGAATCCATCTGTGTCTTGCACAGTCATCAACAGTAGACTATTTTCAGTCAAAACTCAGCTCAATAATGGAGTTCACCAAGTACTTCAAAAAGGAAAATGAGAAGTCATACAGGTGTACTATTAATATAAAACTAACTAACAATGATAATGTGGTTCAAGAAAAAGAATGTGGTGACATCGTTTCAGTCAGTAAAGATTCATTTTGGAATCTAAAAAGACACATCTCTCGAAAACACGAAAGTGTGCTACGTGAACACGCTGGGAAGAAAGCAAAAGGTTAGCAAGTTGAATAGGGTAACTTGTAACAAAAGTGTAAAGTAAATATAGCCTAATATTCAAACAAATTTGTTTTGTCATTCAAAGTAGGCCTAATATATGGTTTGTTTAATTTAATTTGTGTCGTCCATGAATTTGTATTTTATAGAGCAAGAGGAGCAGCAGCAGCAACAAGAGAAAAGGGTTGAGGAATTCAAAAGTTTCTTCACTGCACGCAAAGGCCCAACCATAACAAGGGAGAGAAAAAGAGAGCTGGATGTAGCATTTTTTAAAATGATTTACATGGACTATGAACCGCTGAGTAAAGGAGAACGCGAAGGGATGCAACACTTCGCCAGCGCAGCTCAACCGGGCTACACCCCCCCATGCTACAACACCGTACGGGACACACTCATGCCACATGCCCTGGAAGAGATGGAAGCCAAACTGCAAGACCTACTGCAAAATGGTGATGGGCTCGTTCTGTCTGCGGACATTTGGACCAGTAGAAGAGGGCACAGCTTCCTTGGCATCGTGGCCAGTTTCATTGATGGGACGTTCCGGGGGCACACGGTTTTGTTGGGCTGTGAGCACATACAGGGGCACCATACCGCAGATCGTATTTACCAAAAGTATGAAAGTGTACTGAAATATTGGAACGTGCAACGACGTGTGATTCGGGTCGTCACTGACAGTGCCAGCAACATGATCAAGGCATTTAACCTCCTCCCTGGCACTGAAGAGGAGGCGGAGGGTGAAGTGACCGCGGTGCCAGCAGCAGTGCAGAACATGAAGAGGAGGATGAGGGACCACCTGCGCCCTCGCAAGTCCATGTGGAAGTGATAACCTCTAATGTAGAAACTATGATAAATCAGTATTTACTGTGTCAAATTTACATCTGAGATGCCCCATTCACATGCTTCAGCTGGCGATCAAAGACGCCATTAACGAGCACGACAACATTAATAGGCTGTTAGTGAAAGTCGGGCACCTGGTGAAAAGTGTACGCAAGAGCACCCTGAACACAGAGGAAACCGACCAATTAGGTGTCCGCCCCACAAATGCCTGCGCCACTCGATGGAGCAGCCAGCTGCGGATGATTCAGTCGTTAATCCGGTTGTTCCAAAAAGACCCGTTATGGCAAAACAAACTCAAGTCTAATGTTGCTAACATCACCCTGAATCAAGTACAGCAGCTGACGCACCTTGTCAGTGTGCTGACACCACTGGCAGACCTCACAGACAAAATGCAGAAGGAGCTGGGGAACCTGGGGATGATCCTCCCTGCTGTCACAGAAATCAAATCCCTGCTCACCGATGACACTCACGCTGCACTTTCAATGGGCATCGCTGCTTTTGCAGAAACATTGGCAAACAACGTGTCAATTCGCTATGGAATATACTATACTGATAAACATCTCATTTTAGCATCAGTGTCAGATCCCCGTTTCAAGACAGAATGGATAATCCGAGATGAGTCTGTATGCAACAAACTCGGGGAGATCCGCGACCTCCTCATAAAAGAAGTTGAGGAAATGAATGCTCCCAGCGGGACACACGAGACAGACACCCCACCCGCCGCTGACCTGAATCCCGAGCCTGAACCAAAAAGAGCTCGCCTGTTCGGGTCATACTTCAGCGAGCAGCTACGCATAACCGGAGACGCCAAAGGTGAAGTCGAAAATTACCTCTCATCCCCGAGACAGAACCCAGACGCAGATGTTATTCGATTTTGGAAAGAAAACTCCACGTCTTTTCCCCGCCTGGCTAAAGTAGCTCGCATTGTGTTCAGCATCCCAAGCGGGTCTGCGAGCGCAGAGAGGGTTTTCTCCGCTGCTGGCCTGCTGTCAAGAAACCACCGCATGAGTCTGAAGCCTCAGACATTGGCCAAACTTGTGTTCTTGAAGGTGAACTCAAAAGAACTGTAGATAAGGAAAGCAATTCATTTTTTAAAATTTTATTTTAAAGTTTGACAATGGATATAAGACAATTTTAATTTTAATCCACGTGCAAGCTGCGCAAAAGTTCAGTTATCAGAATTTTGGCCTAATAGTTAATTTACTTTAACAACTTTGATGTATAGCCTGTATATTTTTATTTATATAATTAGGCCCATTGATTCGTTTAATTTTACAGGACTTTTTGTGTATATTCCTTCTTACATAGGCTAGGCCTAATTTGTAATTTGAAATAAAACATTTCTATTTGGAAAATGTTGTCGTTGCTCTTTAGTTCTTTGGGAGGTAAGGCTGTGGTTTAAGCTAAAAGTGAAATACATTCAGATTTTTTTCCTTTTTTGGAGCGAGCGAGAGGGCAATTTGAGTGGAGCGCGATGCAAACTTCGTTGAGCGCTGAGCGATAATGAGCGGACTGGCCTGATGTGGCTTTGAGCGGGGGGAGCGGAGGGGTGAACAGCTCCGTGAGCGAGGAGCTGAGATTCTCACCGCTCCACTCCGCTCATATGCTCTGATGTGTACCATGTTTGAACTTGATCCTTGTGGAAGGTGCCCATTTTCGCCAAAATGGCTTTTTAATTTTTTCTAATTTGAGAAGCACCATGGAATGTTTCTGAAATATAAGGTACTATCATCCTTTCCTTAACATTTTCCTGCTTGCATCCTCTGAGAGGAACAGATTGTGGAAAGTGTCACCTATTTGTGAGCTATGTTTGACAGCCAGCCAGGTTTAACAAATGTAGATTAATTTGACTAAAATGTGCAGTAAGTTGGATTTAAGAGTAGAAGATGATTTTAGAGCAAAAAATGAAAATGATCCTCTGAATATGTAATTGCCTTACTCCCCACTGTCTTTTCTGTGCTTAAAAACATATATAAATGCTAAGCTTCTGTGTCCTGCGCCTGACTCCAACACCGAATCCACATCAGCCCTTGACAACATGACACCACAACACAGACTGCTGCTAACGCTATGGGTCTATTTTCTGTTCCAGCATCCTCCTTCCTCTCCCCATGGCAACATGTCATACCATGGCAACATAGTGTGTCATAGTGTCAGAGAGAAAGAGGGGGGTTCACTAACCTGATCACCAGGTGGTTCCCCAGCCCCCCATATACATTTGACTAAAATGTGCAGTAAGTTGGATTTAAGAGTAGAGTAGAAGATGATCTTTGAGCAAAAGAATGAAAATGATCCTCTGAATTTGTAATTGCCTTACTCCCCACTGTCTTTTCTGTGCTTAAAAACATATATAAATGTATTATTAACACATTATTCATCCTACTTTATGCCTTCCTTACAGTAAAATATTGAATTTGGTTTTTACTACTGTAGCCCATAGAAATGCATTGAATAACACATTCATAAATGGCAAAACAGACAGTCAAACAATGAATCATAAGGAATAAGATGTTGAAGTGTCTTTCCTTTATCTAGGGGATATAAGAAAGCTAAGAAAATGGCTTAAGGACAACAAAGTCAAGGTATTGGAGCGGCTAACACAAAGCCCTGACCTCTATCCTATAGAAAGGTTGTGGGCAGAACTGAAAAAGCATGTGCGAGCAAGGAGGCCTACAAACCTGACTCAGTTACACCAGCTCTGTCAGGAGGAACGGGCCAAAATTCACCCAACTTATTGTGGGAAGCTTGTGGAAGGCTACCCGAAATGTTTGACTGAAGTTAAACTATTTAAAGGCAATGTTACCAGATACTCATTGAGTGTATGTACATTTCTGAATGTGATGAAAGAAATAAAAGCTGAAATAAATAATTATCTTCAATCGAACGCTGCTGGCACCCGCCCACCCGACTAGAATCACTACTCTCGACGGGTCTGACCTAGAGTATGTGGACAACTACAAATACCTAGGTGTCTGGTTAGACTGTAAACTCTCCTTCCAGACTCACATTAAGAATCTCCAATCCAAAGTTAAATATAGAATCGGCTTCCTATTTCGCAATAAAGCCTCCTTCACTCATGCTGCCAAACATGCCCTCGTAAAACTGACTATCCTACCGATCCTTGACTTCGGCGATGTCATTTACAAAGCCGCATACACTACCCAGCACTGTGACCTGTGCGCTCTTGTTGGCTGGTCCTCACTACATGTTCGTCGTCAAACCCACTGGCTCCAGGCCATCTATAAATCACTGCTAGGCAAATCCCTGCCTTATCTTAGCTCATTGGTCACCATAGCAGCACCCACCCGTAGTCTGCGCTCCAGCAGGTATATCTCACTGGTCATCCCCAAAGCCAACACCTCCTTTGGCCGCCATTGCTTCCAGTTCTCTGCTGCCAATGACTGGAACGAATTGCAAAAATCTCTGAAGCTGGAGACTCTTATCTCCCTCACTAACTTTAAGCATCAGTTGTCAGAGCACCTTACCGATCACTGCACATGTACACAGCCCATCTGAAATTAGCCCACCCAACTACCTCATCCCTATATTGTTATTTATTTTGCTCTTTTGCACCCCAGTATCTCTATTTGCACATAATCTCTTGCACATCTAGTATTCCAGTGTTAATACTAATTGTAATTATTTTGCACTATAGCCTATTTATTGCCTTACCTCCATAACTTGCTACATTTGCACACACTGTATATATATTTTCTGTTGTATTTTTTGACTTTATGTTTTTTTACCCCATATGTAACTCTGTGTTGTTGTTTTTATTGCACTGCTTTGCTTTGTCTTGGCCAGGTCGCAGTTGTAAATGAGAACTTGTTCTCAACTTGCATTCCTGGTTAAATAAAGAAAATAAAAAAATATTCTAAGCTACATATAGTTTGGGAGATGATGCCGCAGATAACAATTTTCTAAAGATTACGATAATATATAGCTACAACAAAACAAAGTGATGTACTAACTGACTGTTTGTTTCTTCTTTGACCCCCAGGTCGTTTGATGGGAGCCCTGCTATTGGTCACTCTGCTGCAGCCATTCATACAATGAGTGTACAAAACATTAAGAACACCTTCCTAATATTGAGTTGCACCTCTTTGCCCCAGAACAGCCTCAATTTGTCGGGGCATGGACTCTACAAGGTGTCAACAACATTCTAAAGGGATGCTGGCTCATGTTGACCCCAATGCTTTCCACAGTTGTGCCAAGTTGGCTGGATGTCCTTTGGGTGGTGGACCATTCTTGAAACACACAGGAAACTGTTAAGCGTGAACAACCCAGCAGCGTTGCAGTTCTTGACACACTCAAACCGGTGCGCTTGTCACCTACTTACCATACTCCATCCAAAGTTACTTCAATATTTTATCTTGCCCATTCACCCTCTGAATGGCACACATACACAATCCATGTCTCAATTGTCTCAATGCTTAAAAATCCTTCTTTAACCCGTCTCCTCCCCTTCATCTACACTGATTGAAGTGGATTTAACAAGTGACATCAATAAGGGATCATAGCTTTCACCTGGATTCAATTGGTCAGTCTGTCATGGAAAGAGCAGGTGTCCTTAATGTTTTGTGTATATGCCATTTAGCAGATGCTTTTATCCAAAGCGACTTAGTCATGCATTAATACTGTTACTGTTAGAGCCATTTTGTATGTGGAAATAAAATATATTAGAAGATATTTGGTTGATTTGAATTGAATTTAAATGTATTGAAATTGTATGGAAATGATTATTATTGTAATCGGAAAGTCCCTTATTGTTATGACACCTAGTGGCCTATTTTGGGTTTACCTGTACAGAATCATATTAGGGGGTTATGGGTAAAGACAGAGAGAAAGAGGTGAAGTGAGAGTTTTTACTCCACTCAAAATCTGTCCACAAAAATAACACCATGAAGAGAGGAATTGTTGTATGGAGGTCAATGAGAGACTGTCGAATTTCATCCAATTTAATTGCTAATTAGCTATGTGAGGCTTATTTGATCGAATTGAAGTTTCGTAATGGTTAGGTTGTTATGAATGCACTGATACTGTCTAAGTGGAAGCACGTGACATTTCGGAAGCTTTGAAAAAAAATACTTTATATAGGAGTTGTGCCTGTTGTTCAAGCACGTATCTGCCCTCTAGAATGGTCCTACCTGATCTTGCCCCCTCTCGCCTGCCTTCCATCTTTGAGGACATGTGTTTCCATTGTTAGAGCGGTCACTCAACCATCTTGTCAATATAGTAGATCATCTTTGGTAAAACTGGCATCAGGAACATTAATTAGGACAGGTGTGCAGCCTGATAGGAATATGAAGACGCCATATAGACAAACAGTTTTTTACAGTTTCTTTGGGACTATTTGGCTCTTTACCATTCATCAACCTTGGAATCTGTGTGACAATCTCATTGTGAGTAATAAATATAATGTAACTTCAATCAAGAACTCTCAAGTCTCATCTATTGAAACGTGTAAATAAGCCTTTAGTTGGTGTCTAAGGAAGTGGCCTTTTTTAACTCTAGGAACCTTAGCCACTACACATACAGCCATGAACCATCCGATCACACTGTACTTTATGTCTGCTGCAGAGGAGGCTGCTGAGGGGAGAACGGCTCATAATAATGGCCGGGACGGAGCAAATGGAATGAAATCAAACACCTGGAAACCATGTATGATGTATTTGATTCCGTTACACAATTCCATTCCAGTCATCACCACGAGCCTGTTCTCCCCAATTAAGGTGCCACCAACCTCCTGTGGTCTGTTGCGCTTAACCAACCTATGCCATTGAGGAATACTTGAAAGTTATTTTTCTTAGTTATTATATAATATTTATCAATATCTCTCCTGACTGGAAGTAAGAAAATGGGAAGTGAAAAAGAAACAGATAAGAGATTCGTGTTGAAAGGTTTTCCTTTCTGGGCTATTCTTGGTTTATATTTGTTTTTGCAGAATTTGTGGGTAAAATGTTCCAGTGTTGTATGACAAATATCAGTGTTCCCCTGTGGGTACTTGGCCTATCCACAGGGGGTACTTGGTAAGACTCATAGGAACAAAGTTGGAAGTACAGAATCGTCTAGAATGTCATTATATGCTGTACCGTTAAAATTTCCCTTCACTGGAACTAAGGGGCCTAGCCCGAACCATGAAAAACAGCCCCAGACCATTATCCTTCCTCCACCAAACTTTACAGTTAGCACTATGCATTGGGGCGGGTAGTGTCCTCCTGACATCTGCCAAACTCAGATTTGTCCGTCAGACTGCCAGATGGTGAAGCGTGATTCATCTCTCCAGAGAACACGTTTCCACTGCTCCAGAGTCGGCGAGCTTTACATCACTCCAGCCGACACTTGGCATTACCCATGGTGATCTTAGGCTTGTGTACGGCTGCTAGAGTGCAATGAGCCATGTAAAGCCCCCCCCGGCCAAACCCTTCCCTAACCCAGATGAAGCTGGGCCAATTGTGCGCCGCCCTATGGGACTAACGGTCACGGCCGGTTGTGACACAGGCTGGGATCCAACCCGGGTCTGTCGTGACGCCTTAAGCACAGCGATGCAGTGCCTTAGACCGCTACACCACTTGGGAGGCCCAGAAAATGTGTTTTAAAACTGCAATACTTTCTCTACATCCCATGGCAAAATGTGTAGAGTTGCAGAAAATTAACTTCAATACTGCAAAAAAATTATGCTGTGGCTGCGGATACTGAGTTTTCGGCCCCGCCCTACCCCCGCCCTGCCCCCGCCCCTCTGGAAACCCCTTCTTCAAAGCTACAGATCCGCATCACGTTCTGCATATGTGTTATTTTAAGCACACATTTTCTACGCAGCTGCTGCTTACACTCCACATCCCTTCATGTTTCTCTCTTTACTCACCCTCCTCTGAACCTCTTCTGAACCATGATGTAGTCTATGGGCTTGTTCGACATTGTAGCCAACAGTGCAGGCGACGGCTGACTGACTGATCTACAAATCACCTTGCATCACAAATAACTACTCATTATTATTTGTAGATCAGTCAGTCAGCCACAATTTACATTATGGGTTTGATGCTCTCGAACACGGCCTGTGTCTCTGCCTCATTCTTCTGGACAGCTGAAATAAAAACCCTATAGCGATTTGAACAAACATTCAAGGCCATTATGAAGGCTACAACCTTCTCTGTCTGTTGTAACAAATATTGTAGTTGCACAAGCAGGATGCAGTCCCTACATATTGCATTGGAGTAAAAACAGTCTGCGTTTTGTGTGATGACGTAGGCTAATCTTTGTAGTTGCTGCCATATCGTAGCCACCACCCAGATTTGCTGAAAAAGAACACTACCACTTTGACTGTCTGTCTGCCTCCTTTTATTTATTTATTTTTTATTTATTTTTATTTCACCTTTATTTAACCAGGTAAGCCAGTTGAGAACAAGTTCTCATTTACAACTGCGACCTGGCCAAGATAAAGCAAAGCAGTGCGATAAAAACAACAACACAGAGTTACACATGGGGTAAAATAAAACAAAGTCAAAAATACTACAGAAAGTATATATACAGTGTGTGCAAATGTAGCAAGTTATGGAGGTAAGGCAATAAATAGGCTATAGTGCAAAATAATTACAATTAGTATTAACACTGGAATGATAGATGTGCAAGAGATTATGTGCAAATAGAGATACTGGGGTGCAAATGAGCAAAAAAAATAACAATACAGGGATGAGGTAGTTGGGTGGGCTAATTTCAGAATTTAAGGGTGGGTGTTGCTATGGTGACCAATGAGCTAAGATAAGGCAGGGATTTGCCTAGCAGTGATTTATAGATGGCCTGGAGCCAGTGGGTTTGACAACGAACATGTAATGAGGACCAGCCAACAAGAGCGTACAGGTCACAGTGGTGGGTAGTGTATGGGGCTTTGGAGACAAAACGGATGGCACTGTGATAGACTACATCCAATTTGCTGAGTAGAGTGTTGGAGGCTATTTTGTAAATGACATCGCCGAAGTCAAGGATCGGTAGGATAGTCCGTTTTACGAGGGCATGTTTGGCAGCATGAGTGAAGGAGGCTTTGTTGCGAAATAGGAAGCAGATTCTGGATTTAACTTTGGATTGGAGATTCTTAATGTGAGTCTGGAAGGAGAGTTTACAGTCTAACCAGACACCTAGGTATTTGTAGTTGTTCACATACTCTAGGTCAGACCCGTCGAGAGTAGTGATTCTAGTCGGGTGGGCGGGTGCCAGCAGCGTTCGATTGAAGAGCATGCATTTAGTTTTACTAGTGTTTAAGAGCAGTTGGAGGCTACTGAAGGAGTGTTGTATGGCATTGAAGGAGGTTTGTTAACACTGTGTCCAATGAAGGGCCAGATGTATGCAAAATGGTGTCGTCTGCGTAGAGGTGGATCTGAGAGTCTCCAGCAGCAAGAGCGACATAATTGATATACACGGAGAAAAGAGTCGGCCCAAGAATTGAACCCTGTGGCACCCTCATAGAGACTGCCATAGGTCCAGACAACAGGCCCTCCGATTTGACAGATTTAACTTTATCTGAGAAGTAGTTGGTGAACCAGGCGAGGCAGTAATTTGAGAAATCAAGGCTATTTAGTCTGCCAATAAGAATACGGTGGTTGACAGAGTCGAAAGCCTTGGCCAGGTCGATGAAGATGGCTGCACAGTACTGTCTATTATCGATCGCGGTTATAATATCGTTTAGGACCTTGAGCGTGGCTGAAGTGCACCCATGACCAGCTCGGAAACCGGATTGCATAGCGGAGAAGGTACGGTGGGATTCGAAATGGTCGGTGATCTGTTTGTTAACTTGGCTTTCAAAAACTTTCGAAAGGCAGGGCAGGATGGATATAGGTCTGTAACAGTTTGGATCTAGAGTATCACCCCCTTTGAAGAGGTGGATGACCGCGGCAGCTTTCCAATCTCTGGGGATCTCAGACGTTACGAAAGAGAGGTTGAACAGGCTAGTAATAGGGGTTGCGACAATTTCAGCGGCTAGTTTTAGAAAGAAAGGGTCCAGATTGTCTTGCCCAGCTGATTTGTAGGGGTCCAGATTGTGCAGCTCTTTCAGAACATCAGCTGTCTGAATTTGTGTGAAGGAGAAGCGGGGGGGGGGGGGGGGGGGGCATGGGCATGTTGCAGCGGAGGGTGCAGAGCTGGTGGCCGGGGTAGTGGTAGCCAGGTGGAACGCATGGCCAGCCGTAGCAAAATGCTTGTTGAAATTCTCGATTATTGTAGATTTATCGGTGGTGATAGTGTTTCCTAGCCTCAGTGCAGTGGGCAGCTGGGAGGAAGTGCTCTTATTCTCCATGGACTTTACAGTGTCCCAAAACTTTTTGGAGTTAGTGCAACAGGATGCAAATTTCTGTTTGAAAAAGTTAGCCTTTGCTTTCCTAACTGCTTGTGTATATTGGTTCCTAACTTCCCTGAAAAGTTACATATCGCGGAGGCTATTTGATGCTAATGCAGTACGCCACAGGATGTTTTTGTGCTGGTCAAGGGCAGTCAAGTCTGAGGAGAACCAGGGGCTATATCTGTTCTAAGTTCTGTATTTTTTGAATGGGGCATGTTTATTTAAGATTGAGAGGAAATTACTTTTAAAGAACAACCAGGCATCCTCTACTGACGGAATGAGATCTATATCCATCCAGGATACCTGGGCCAGGTCAATTAGGAAGGCCTGCTCGCTAAAGTGTTTTAGGGAGCGTTTGACAGTGATGAGGGGTGGTCGTTTGACCGCAGACCCGTTACGGACGCAGGCAATAAGGCAGTGATCGCAGAGATCCTGGTTGAAGACAGCGGAGGTGTATTTAGAAGGTAAGTTAGTCAGGGTGATATCTATGAGGGTACCTGTCACGCCCTGGCTCTGGGGACTCTTTAATGTTGAGCCAGGGTGTTAGTTCCTATGTTTAGTTGTTCTATGTGTTTATTCTAGATCGTTTAGATCTATGTTGGCCAGGGTGGTTCCCAATCAGAGGCAGCTGTTCCTCGTTGTCTCTGATTGGGACCCATACTTAGGCAGCCTGTTTTGCACAGTTGATGGTGGGATCTTGTTCTGTATAGGTTTGTGTTGGTGAACCTTTAGACTTCACGTATCGTTTTGTTGTTGGTGTAAAGTACTCATTAAAAGATGTACGCCTATCACGCTGCGCCTTGGTGTGCCTCTTACAACGATCGTGACAGTACCCATGTTTACAGATTTAGGGTTGTACCTGGTAGGTTCGTTGATAATTTGTGTGAGATTGAGGGCATCTAGTTTGGATTGTAGGATGGCCAGGGTGTTAAGCATATCCCAATTTAGGTCACCAAGCAGTACGAACTCTGAGGATAAATGGGGGGCAATCAATTCACATATGGTGTCCAGGGCACAGCTGGGGGCTGAGGGGGGTCTGTAGCAAGCGGCAACAGTGAGAGACTTATTTCTGGAAAGGTGGATTTTTAGAAGTAGAAGCTCATACTGTTTGGGCACAGACCTGGATAGTATGATAGAGCTCTGCAGGCTATCTTGCAACTCCACCCCCTTTGGCAGTTCTATCTAGACGGAAAATGTTATAGTTGGGGATGGAAATTTCAGAATTTTTGGTGGCCTTCCTAAGCCAGGATTCAGACACTGCTAGAACATCAGGGTTGGCGGAGTGTGCTAACGCAGTGAATAACTCAAACTTAGGAAGGAGACTTCTGATATTAACATGCAAGTAACCAAGGCTTTTACGGTTACAGAAGTCAACAAATGATAGCGCCTGGGGAGTAGGAGTGATACTGGGGGCTGCAGGGCCTGGGTTAGCCTCTACATCACCAGAGGAACAGAGGAGGAATAGAATAAGGATACGGCTGAAGGCTTTAAGAACTGGTCTTCTAGTGCGTTGGGTACAGAGAATAAAGGGGGCAGATTTCCAGGCGTTGTAGAAATGATTCAGGGCATTATGTACAGACAAGGATATGGAAGGATATGAGTACAGTGGAGGTAAACCTAAGCGTTGGGTAACAATGAAAGAGATAGCATCACTGGAGGCACCGATTGAGTCGGTCTCCACGTATATGGGGGGTGGGACAAAGGAGCTATCTAAGGCAGGTTTAGCTGGGCTGGGGGATCTACAGTGATATAGTACAATAAGAAATAACCGAAACAGCAATAAGCAAACCATATTGACATGGGAGAGAGGCATAAAGCAATCACAGGTGTAATTTGAGAGAGCTAAGACAACAGCTGGTAATGGCGACACAGTTTGGGCTGAGGCTAAACATAAACAGGATGCGGTACCGTAAAAAGGAACAGTCCAGCAGGCATCAGCTGTTTAGCTGAGTTATCATAAGGTCCGGTGAACAGCAATAGGATAGTTCGGAGGTAGTTTGGGGGCTGCTAAAGCACTAGCGAGCAAGAGGCCATGGCTAGCGTGTGCTAGCAGGCCAGGGCTAGCAGATGGAATCTTTGTGGTCGACGTTGTAACGGGAAGCCTGTTGTAACCACATCAGACGATTTCGTCGGCAGACCAGTCGTGTTGGATCGGCGGGGCTCCGTGTCAACACTAGGTGGTCCCGTCCGGTTGACAGAGAGGTAGATAGCCGGGAGATGGGCCTAGCTCAGGATGATTAGCCAGACCACAACGTCCTTTTTGTTGCAGCTAGCTGGTAGCGATGAATCCGGTGTTAAAGGTCCAGTGATTCAGTGATTCCGGCAGAAAAACCGATATGTTCTGGGTCGATAACGCGCTGTGCAGACAGTGCAGACTGGCTGAATAATAGTCCAGGCTAGAGCTGGCTGGTAGGTGGTGCAGGCCACGGACAATGGTGAAAAACCGCTAACGGTAGCTAATAGCAAGTAGCTAGTTAGCTGGCTACTCCCGTCCGGTAGACCGAGAGGTAGATAGCCGGGATATGGGCCTGGCTCTAGACTAGCTCGAGGCTAACTGGTGCTTGCATCGGGGGCAGTGGTGATTAGCCAAACAGCAACATCCATTCGGTTGCGGCTAGCTAGTTGCGATCCGGTGATTAATGTCCAGTGATTAAATTATTCCGGCAGAAAAATCCAATGTTCTGGGTGAAATACCGCTAACTGTGGCTAATAGCAAGTAGCTAGTTAGCTGGCTAGCTAGTTTCAACTGGAGATTCTAGATGAAAGGTAAGTCAATAATAGAATCCGTTCCACATTGAGTGAGGCGGGTTGCAGGAAAGTATATATTGTAGAAGGATGAAAAGTCTGATAGGGAAATATGTACGAAAAATAAATAAAAAACAGGGTATTTACAGGCTATTTACAGACACACGACAAAAACAAGACTGCACTGCTACGCTATCATGTCCTGCTTAGCCAATGTTTACAATGATGATGACAAAATAGGATGTGGTGTCATGTAGGCAAGATGAGCTAGCCTGGTCCCAGACATGTTTGTGCTGTCTATAACCATAGTAGTTAGCTATACAGCGGAAACAAATCTGGGACCAGGCGTAGAGCCAGACATTATAGACTTTACTGAATGATCCCCTTGGGGAAATCTGTCTTGTGTCTGAGTGTCTCCCATCAAAATCAGAAGCAAAGCATTACATTACATGATCACAACACAGAGGTTTAGCTACTTACATTGCAGTCAGGATGGACAACATGGGCTAGGTAACTGATACCTGTGTGTCTTTTTAGCAGCTCCCAGGTTCTTAATCACACCATTGAAGTAGCCAAGTGGGCGGGGCTGGTGTAAATCAATCAGAGGGGATCCTGTCATGAGGTGTCAGGCAACAACAGCACCTTGACGAGTTGTGTGTGTGTTCAATCTCCATTGTTTAGCATAATTACGTCAGCAGGAGGATGATGCTAATGCTAAACTAACAATGATGAGATCATTTGGAGAGCACTCACACACACACACCTGTGTCAAGGTGAGAAGCTGTGGACAGGTGTATTACAGAGGTATTCAATAGGTGTCTGGATAGGGTTACCTTTCCACACATGTTCTGAGAAAAAAAGAGAAGACCTGTAAATGTACCCAGCTAGCTCATAACGTTCTGAGAACCATATGTTTCTTAGAGCTTGGTGACCGCATGGTTATCCTATGGTTATTTTGCTCACAACCTTCCCACAATGTTCTGGGAATGGTGCAGGATACCCAGCGAGCACATAACATTCTGAGAACCATATGTTTCTTAGGTGGGACTTTCAGTACTTCAGCATAATGGTTCTATTTGAAGTCATGTTCTCAGAAGAACATTCTAAGAATGTTATTTAAAAACATATACAGTGCATTTGGAAAGTATTCAGAACCCTTGATTTTTTTCACATTTTGTTACGTTACAGCCTTATTCTAAAATTGATTAAATTGTAATTTTTCCTTATCAATTTACACACAATACCCTATAATGTCACAGCAAAAACAGGATTTGAGAAATTTTAGCAAATTTATATAAATATAAAAATGTAAATATCACATTTATGTAAGTATTCAGACCCTTTACTCAGTACTTTGTTGAAGCACCTTTGGCAGCGATTACAGCCTCGAGTCTTCTTGGGTATGACGCTACAAGCTTGGCACACCTGTATTTGCGGAGTTTCTCCCACTCTTCTCTGCAGATCCTCTCAAGCTCTGTCAGGTTTGATGGGGAGCGTCGCTGCACAGCTGTTTTCAGATCTCTCCAGAGATGTTTGTCGTGGAAATTCTAATCAAAAGTAAGAGAGACTGCAGATTCTTCAAAACAACAACTTTGTATTATAAGATTTGCAAATATGTGGCTGGTTAACAATCCACTCAACAGTGCAGCGTTAAGAGCTCAACAGACAAGAGTTGGGTCTCAACCTTTATAGGAAAATACAACCTCTGTCTACGTGACACTTTAGCAGGTGTGTGAGATCATGGTGGGAACATAGCGTACAAACAAGTGATAACACCAGTTTTGTTACTCCTTTCTGCTGATAGAATTGTCACTGCTGCTCAAGCTAGCCTCTGTTCTCTTCATATCTCCACACAGCTGTGCCCTTGAAAGATACGAAAAGAACAGAATGGACCAAAAACTGTGGTCACTCTAAGAGGCTCTTTGTCTTTGGCCACGTGACCAAGTTACATAAAGACAAGCGAGGAAAAATACTAGCTTCTTCATGACAGAAACAGACAGTGGAAATGTACAGGTTCAAGGCTTATACAGCGCATGTGTATAACAGAGTTTGTAATTTTGCCACCATTTTCCTCCCTTTTGAGAATAATCTCAACCTAATACAAAATTACAGATACGCATGTAAGTAATAATTCATAATGTAAAACAATTATGTCATAATCTAAGCAAAACTTAAACCAAGCAAAATATGAAACATTGTAGGAGAGGGCTTTCTTACACTAGTACATTGTCTTTGTAAATGGCTTCTGTTGTGCCACTGAGTTTTTTACCTTCGCATGGTGCAAAACATTCGTACTGTCACGCCTACTCCCGCTCCCACTCCCTGGCGCTCGAGGGAGCCAGGCTGCCCATTATTACGCAAACCTGTCACCATCATTACGCGCATCAGCGCTTCATTGGACTCACCTGAACTTCATCACTGCTTGGTTACCTCCCCTATTTATGTCTGTTCCACTGTTTGATCCCCTGTCCAGACGCTGTCCGTGTTTTGTTCCTGTCTGTTTTTTCCATTAAATGTTCACTCCCTGTACTTGCTTCCTGTCTCCCAGCGTCTGTCCTCACAGAATGCGGACACCAACATCAGAAGCATCAGGGAGTGTTTTGTTTTTTGTTGAGGTTGGTGACGTCAGGTCCGGGTGCCGCGGCCGAAGGAACCGGGGATGCCTCAGCTGGCTCGTTGGGATTACACGCCTTAGCTGGCTCGAGAGGTTTCCTTGCCTCGGTTGGCTCGGCAGGCTCGCATCCCACGTCACACCTCAGTCGGCTCGGCAGGTTTCCACGCCTCAGCGGGCTTGTCAGGGTCCCATGCCTCAGCCGGCTCGTCAGGTTTCCACGCCTCAGCCGGCTCATCATGTTTCCACGCCTCAGCCGGCTCGTCAGGTTTCCACGCCTCAGCCGGCTCGTCAGGTTTCCACGGCTCAGCCGGCTCGTCAGGCTTCCACACCTCAGCCGGCTCATGAGGCTCCCACGCCTTGGCCAGTCCGTCAGGCTCGACAGGTTCCCGCGCCTCGGCCGGCTCGTGAGGCTCCCATGCCTCGGCCGGCCCGTCATGCTCGACAGGTTCCCGTGCCTCGGCCGACTCGTCTGGCTCCCATGCCTCGGCCAGACCGTCAGGCTCACCCAGGTGGGACGCCGGGTGGCGTCCCTAGAGGGGGGGGGGTACTGTCGCGTCTGCTCCGACTGCCCCTCCCTGGCGCTCGAGGGCGCCAGGCTGCCCATCATTACGCACACCTGTCACCATCGTTACGCGCATCAGCGCTTCATTGAACTCACCTGAAATTCATCACTGCTTGGTTACCTCCCCTATATCTGTCTGTTCCTCTGTTTGATCCCCGTGTCAGCATTGATGTTGTTTCGTTTCCCCTGTCCAGACACTGTCCGTGTTTTGTTCCTGTTTTTTGTTCCTGTTTTTTCCATTAAATGTTCACTCCATGTACTTGCTTCCTGTCTCCCAGCGTCTGTCCTCACACTTACGGGAATCATTTAAACAATTAAACAGTTGTACAGAAGTACACTCTTCATCTGTACAAAGAGGACAATCATCACGTTGATGCATCGATCTTCTTAAACAATGGGCCGGCTATTGTTTGCTGGACTCGTTGGCTCGAGCTGGAGCGGCTGTTATTTAAGTCCCGTGGGACTATGCTGGTGCTGTATACTTCAGTTGCATTGTGGCCACTTCTCCCAGGGCCCATACAACAGCTGCAATGAGAAGACTGACCACAAAAGCAACAAA
Source organism: Coregonus lavaretus (assembly GCF_964263955.1). Lineage (NCBI taxonomy): Eukaryota > Metazoa > Chordata > Actinopteri > Salmoniformes > Salmonidae > Coregonus > Coregonus lavaretus. The sequence continues at coordinate 15,348,644 of NC_139990.1, forward strand.
CATGATGCGTAGAGTCCGGTCCTGGTCCTCCCATGGCCACTGGCGTCGCCTATGGCAATTCATCGGCTGGTACATCTTTGTCTGGGTTGAGGGGCACCTGGAATGGACCAGTCCAGCACTGTTGGTGCCAAGTCTTTCTGCGGAGGTCCTTGATGACTACCCAATCTCCTGGTTGAAGTTTGTGGAGCTGTCCTCCCTTTGGTTCAGGCAAAGCTGCTTCAACTCTGGGGAAAATAGACTTCAGAGCATTGTTAAGTGCAGCACAGAGCATAGTAACTTACCATTCCAGCGGTGTACTTGACGGGTATTCGACCTGTTCTTAAGAAAAATGTGTTAAACAGTTCAAACAGTTCCTCATTATGCAATCATTCATTCACAATCATTCTGTTATTGTGTGCGTCCACACATTAATTCATGGGGTGCCCCTCCTTATTTGTTTACTTCTTTAACGGTATCTACATTTCTTAAAAGCAGTCAACTCTTTGATCAATCACTTAACTAACTCCAGGCCTATTGGTTCACTTAAATTCAATTCCAAAGTCAAAATGCATGCTCTAGTGAGAGCAAACTATTCTGCAGCTTGGGCTGACAGATGTGGTGGTAATTTAGCACTCTCTAAGGTAGTGGCAGCCGTAGTTACTGCATAAGCCACTAATGGTTCTTCTTGAGTCCCCCTGGAGTCCACTGTATCTTGTCATTCATCGCCATTTTGTGGTCAGAGAGTGGCTGTACAACCTCAGCATAGTCAGGCAGCTAGGCTCCACAATAGCCTGCCATTCCTGTGAGTGTCAACATATGTTGTTTTGTAACTGGCTGTGGTACAGATATAATTGCAGCCACACGTCCTAGACACAATTTTCTACCATTTGGTGTAATATCATGTCCTAGACACTTAACGGATTGAGACACAAGCAGCTTCTTTTTTTCTTAGAAACTTTGTGGCCATTTTCAGCAAGGAACACTTACAGAGCTCTGGTGTCGACTTCGCATGCTTGTTGGGTTTCAGAACACAGTAACAGGTCGTCGACATACTGTATTAACATACTCCCAGTTGGGGGGTATGAAACCCTCAAAATGTTGCGCCAAAGCGGCAGAAAACACTGTGGTCCGATTCCGTATAATGTAAACGCGAACCAGAACTGTGATTCTGGAACGACGGGAAGGCTAAAGAAAGTATTAGACAAATCAACAACTGAAAACCATTTAGCCGACGCCGGCACGGCAGATAGTACCGTAACAGGGTTTGGTACAACAGGAGCTCTTGCATAAACTGCATCGTTAACTGAACAAAATGCCAATCACCCAAGGCTTTTCGGACAGCAAGAATGGGGGTGTTGCGGGGAGAGTCTGGACAAGGCACAATTGCTCCTCTTTCTACCAATTAAGCATGAACAGGGGTTATACCTTTTCTGCCTCCTGACTCAGAGGATAAAATAAAGCCTGTTCTTTAGACGTCTTAATACAAAGAGCACATAACAAAACTGAGGCCCATTATAATCTGACGGTCGTGAGTATCACTGTATAGTAAGCTTTCTTGGGGTGCAGTTTCTTTCAGCCAATTTTGTTCATAATATACATCTCTCAAAGTGTAAATCTCTCAAAAGTGTAAATCTCTTAAAGTGTAAATCTCTCAAAGTGTAAATCTCTCAAAGTGTAAATCTCTTAAAGTGTAAATCTCTCAAAGTGTAAATCTCTTGTCAATGTAAATCTCTCAAAGTGTAAATCTCTCGTCAATGGTGAGAAATGGCCGGTGCAATGTAAGTCAGTCTGTGGCATAAAACTGCCTGTCTATTTCCAATAACTGTGAACAGTTGGTAAAATGTATTTGATTGGGTCACAATGTGATCCGTCAATGTCCTGTATATCCCATGCATAGTACCAATAACATGTTGAAATCAGATTAGACACTGTCATAAGATGACATGTCTCCTGGGGCTGTATAACAGTGAGGATATTAATTCCCAATTTACAGAGAAGATCTCTTCCTGCCAAATTTACAGGGCAACATGCAGAGGCAATAAATTGATGTGTCCTGCATGTATCATCAATTTTAACCGGCAGGGGCATCGTGAGTAACTCTTTCATAATCACTCCCGAGGCCCCCACAGTGCTAACTGATTCATTTGACATGGGAGGATTGGACATAGTTTTAGAATTTATGACAGACATTGCAGCGCCAGTATCTACTAGAAATTCAATTGACTCACCATTGACGAAGAGACTAATCATATTTAAATGCTGTCCAAGGGTGTCAACTGTCTCAACCTCGTGTCAGTCTGTGTGTGGGTTGTAAAGGGTCGTTTTCGATGGCGGTCCTGTTCTCCAGTTACCTCCCCCTCGTCCTGCCCCACCCGATCCGTTCTTGCAGTCTTTTGCAAAATGTCCACTCTTTCCACAATTATAGTAGGCAAAGTTCCTACCCTGTGGTTGCTGTCGTCTGGCCTGTCCATCAGCAGTGTCTCCCCCGCCTCCTCTCCCTCTGCTTCTTCCTTTTGCTCTCTGTCCATCATTTTGAGGCCCTCCCTGAGCCTGCCGCTGCTGGCCCTGTCCTTGAGAATGCCAGCTGTGCATTCCTCCAATTCCATTTTCTGTTTCGTCTTATCTTCTTGAGACAGTTGCTGCCTCTCAGCGTGTTTACAGTGTTCAATGACTGTCTGTTGCTGGTCTGATGCCACTGTGTTTGCGGAAACAGTTCTCCAATCTATGCCTATAGTCTTCCAGTGACTCTTTAGCCTTCTGTGTGCAACTATGGATGGCTGCCCAATCAGTTATGTGCGGGTAAGGTTATTTTATGCGATCACACAGTGCAGCCAGCTGGGTCTGATAAAGTCTGTCCTCCGTCCAGTGAAATGGGAGTCATTGTAGGTGGTGTGTAGAACAGGCTCCTACTGCTCTGGGGCTACCTCTGAGGGGTCTGTTGGTCCTGCAGTCGTATCAGGTCTGGTCGGGGGTAGAGCTGCAGCGGGGGAGGTGGCTGAGCGGGCTGCTGTTGGACAACCAGGACGGGTGCTGGTGCAGTGGATACAGGTGTCGTGACGTGACTTTAACATGAATCTGAAGACTGTTATTTATTTAATCAACTATGTTTAATTGTTACCCGATTAAATTAATAATGTAACAATTAACTCATTAGGATCTGGGGCACCACGAGAGCAGTTCTTTAAAGAGTTACCACCTCCTGAATTAAACTCTAAAAGGTCTTTACCAATCACATCTATAAACAGTCAACTTATTAATCATAACCTCGTATCATATCATCATTCTGAAAGTCGTAACCTCCTTACATCTGCAAAAACCAGAGCCTTACTTATGATTCAATACTACACAAATTGGTTTAATGATTTATTTACTAGCTAATTAAATGGGAACACAGGATAAACATACATGCTCTGCACCGGTTATTGACTGGAGAAAACAGGTCCCTAGTGGCATGACAACAACATGGCTGATTTTTAAACAGAAGAGATGGAGAGGAAGAAAGAGAGGGACAGAGACACTTATCCCTGAGTGCTAAGAGCCCTGACATCTCTTACCAAAAAATGCTTTCATCATGTTTCATATTACATGCACAACTCATCGTATGGAAACTTTGCATATATAGGGTGTTTACATTCCAAGTTACAGTATTTCCTTTATAAAATGTTTTATGACATCACAAAATAACAACCAAATTGACATGAATGTTCTATAGATCACCTCTGACCATTCCCCATGTTCTATGTTAGAAATATTGTTCCAGTATTCGCTTTAGAACGTGTTAGAGTTTCGGCGGGAATAGTCTGTGGAGACAAAGGCACATTCCTCTGGTGAACATTGGAGAGGGGGACCTGAATCTTCTATCCTTGATTTACAACAGGGCGTGAGGTGTCAACCCCCCACCAGTTCCCTCCACCCCCCCTCTGCGGGTGAGAGGGGGTCTGGTTGAAGTTATTCATTGCAAACCTGATCTGACCTATTTGGATTCTCACAGGACAGTCATGACACAGAGGTATAATAGGGAGGTGGAAAGTCATTATTTCTCCTTCTTTTCTTATTATTCACCATTATACAGTGATGGAAAAAAGTATTTGATCCCCTGCTGATTTTGTACGTTTGCCCACTGACAAAGACATGATCAGTCTATAATTTTAATGGTAGGTTTATTTGAACAGTGAGAGACAGAATAACAACAACAAAAATCCAGAAAAACATGTAGTATCTAAACAGTTTATGATTTTGCTGACGTTTGCAAATGGTGTGTTAGAGGAATTTGGCTCTGCTTGCGGAAACATCTGGAAAACATTACTATAGGGGCCCCCTAAGACAGAGGAGATTCGGACGTGTAAAGGCCAGGGATTGGTCTATAAAAAACCACCCATATTATGTTACATATTATAAATACCATGGTTGGAACAAAGGACGGAGAGAATAACATATTAGAGATTGGGTCAGTTGTTCTCCAGATGTCTGCAGGAGTCTGTAAATTGATACTGTAATCTTTGATGTAATAAACCATTATAATCAAGGACAGTGTCAGCGAATTTCTTGTCATCACAGCATATCAGCATCGTTGTCTCGACACCACAGAATGGCGACGAGGACCTTTAGGACATGTTGCGTCTCTCCAGTGTTCCATTCATGAGCTACGAAGTGACTCCCACTCAAGACACCGGCAGATAATGTGAGATTTCTCACAATTTTGGGCGCTGGTCGATTCGTGTGCTGTGTGTGTGCGTTGAGGAGATGTACCGTTTAAAAACTTGCGTGTGCACCTTGCTCTTATTTGCTGTGTGATGAGAATCCGTTCTACATTTCTAAATTTGTTTGCGTTGGGAACAACGCAAATAGGAAGGAGTGTCTATAGGAATTGTTAACACTGGGCACACGGATATTTGGCTTGAATAAAATTAAAAGGAGTGTCCAGGAATAGCATGAAGGAATAAGGCCAGGAAATAAGGAAAAAGTATACGACTAGGACGTCGCTGATTTAAGGAAGCCCTCAAAAGAGGCGATCATGAGGATGGGCCGTAAATCCTAGGAAAGTCACTAGAGTGAACTTTCGGGTCAGTTCTGGGAACTGGAGTTGTGGAAGATACATTCATTTGCATGTTACCCCTCAACATATATTTGACGAGGTATGTGTTCGAAGTAACCTCTCATTGAATATCTGCAACTCGAGGAAGCAGAAATGTAGGCAGGAACAATGAGAAATAAGGAGCGACGGTAGCATGCTTTAGAGGACCGTATGAATGGATGCATTCTTTTCATGTGTGCGTGTTAGGAAAGAGAGTGTGTGTGTGCGAAAAATAAATAAAATAAAGACATCTCTGTTGTGTTTCAGCTGTGTGTCGACTCATGTTATGATAAGATTTATGTTAGAGATATATACATATATATGTTTTGGTTGAGAACAGGGGTTTTAGTTTTTTGTAAGGAAATATGTTAGTTAAGGTTAAAATCTTATGAGTCTCTATAAAAGAGAATGTTTAATAATTGTTTAAAAAAACCATGAGCCCCCTGGGAGGACATTAAGGTTAAAACCTTGTATGAGTCTCTATAAAAGAGAATGTTTAATAATTGTTAAAAGACTATGAGCCCCCAGGGAGGATTTTATGATTGTATAGAGATGTTTTGTAATGGATAAGAAAATAACTATAAATCTGCAGATTAGGATAAGTGAAGTTAAGAAACTTCGAAGTAGGATTTGTGTTCTATGTTCTGTGTTGGTTTGTGAGTTTTGTTAAGTGTTACTGTTTGTCTGTGTTGGAAATAACGGAGGGACATCTGGTCTGTCTGCTTTCTGTTGTTTAGCTTGGAGAGAGCTGCTTGGGAGAGCTCCTCTCACTCTGAAATCGCACTGGTGAATGAACTGCGCATGCGTGGGATTTTATGAGTTTAGAGTTACGTAGAGCAAATATGCCACTCTCCTGCCTGCACTGAGCTGCTGTGACACGCAGAATTAGTGCTACAGACAGAGAAGAAAGGGGGAGACTTTGAATACGCACAAATAACGTATTCTGTTTGATAAGTGGCTGTTGCTTAACTATGAAACTATTTGATTGAGATCTATTGAATTTATAAATGAGAGATATGTTGATGGATTAAAAATAAAAAATAATAAAATAAATAAATAAAATAAAATGTTATTGCGCTATTTATAATATTCCTGAGTTAAGCTGTTTGCTTATTTCTTAGCGCGAATGTGAACATAGGTATGCATAAAATACTAAATTGTTGTTTGTTTCCTTTGTTCTCCTGTCATGTGAGAGACTAGAAGGAGGAGACAGAGAAAGAGAGGAGGTGCTGACCAGTGCGTCACGCGACAGTGTGTGCTGCTCCGGATCCAGTCCAATCAAGGCCAGTACTGCTCTGTTCACAAACTTACTTTCCCATACAGGATATTGTATGTGCCTAGCATATTTCATGTTGTGACAATTTGACAGGGACTTGGCAACAGACTGATCAATTGATGTAATTAAGAATTGCACATTGGAGTTTTTTGTGCATGGGTTGGTTTGATTAGAGTTGTGTTGGAAATCCTGCACTGACATTATTCTGTAAAATTAAGGTAATTGGGTGATTATTAAGCAATTGGTTTGTGAGTGCTGTAGTGTTGCTGGATTACAGGTCTTTCTTTTTTGGATTGCTCTGAAGTTGACTACTTTCCTTTACTTTTCCTGATCGGATATGGTAAGATTGCCACTAATCAATAATTTGGTAAAATAAAATAAAATAAAATAAAATAAAAATTAATAAACATGCCCCATTCAAAAAATACAGAACTAAGAACCGATATAGCCCCTGGTTCTCCTCAGACTTGACTGCCCTTGACCAGCACAAAAACATCCTGTGGGGTACTGCATTAGCATCAAATAGCCCCCGCGATATGCAACTTTTCAGGGAAGTTAGGAACCAATATACACAAGCAGTCAGGAAAGCAAAGGCAAACTTTTTCAAACAGAAATTTGCATCCTGTAGCACTAACTCCAAAAAGTTTTGGGACACTGTAAAGTCCATGGAGAATAAGAGCACTTCCTCCCAGTTGCCCACTGCACTGAGGCTAGGAAACACTATCACCACCGATAAATCTACAATAATCGAGAATTTCAACAAGCATTTTGCTACAGCTGGCCATGCTTTCCATCTGGCTACCACTACCCCGGCCACCAACTCTGCACCCTCCGCTGAAACTTGCCCATGCCCCCCCCCCCGCTTCTCCTTCACACAAATTCAGACAGCAGACGTTTTGAAAGAGCTGCAAAATCTGGACCCCTACAAATCAGCTGGGCTAGACAATCTGGACCCTTTCTTTCTAAAAATAGCCGGCGAAATTGTCGCAACCCCTATTACTAGTCTGTTCAACCTCTCTTTCATAACGTCTGAGATCCCCAGAGATTGGAAAGCTGCCGCGGTCATCCCCCTCTTCAAAGGGGGTGACACTCTAGATCCAAACTGCTATAGACCTATATCCATCCTGCCCTGCCTTTCGAAAGTATTTGAAAGCCAAGTTAACAAACAGATCACCGACCATTTCGAATACCACCGTACCTTCTCCGCTATGCAATCCGGTTTCCGAGCTGGTCATGGGTGCACTTCAGCCACGCTCAAGGTCCTAAACGATATTATAACCGCGATTGATAATAGACAGTACTGTGCAGCCGTCTTCATCGACCTGGCCAAGGCTTTCGACTCTGTCAACCACCGCATTCTGATTGACAGACTAAATAGCCTTGGTTTCTCAAATGACTGCCTAGCCTGGTTCACCAACTACTTCTCAGATAGAGTTCAGTGTGTCAAATCGGAGGGCCTGTTGTCTGGACCTATGGCAGTCTCTATGGGGGTGCCACAGGGTTCAATTCTTGGGCCGACACTTTTCTCCATGTATATCAATGATGTCGCTCTTGCTGCTGGTGACTCTCAGATCCACCTTTACGCAGACAACACCATTTTGTATACATCTGGCCCTTCATTGGACACTGTGTTAACAAACCTCCAAACGAGCTTCAATGCCATACAACACTCCTTCAGTAGCCTCCAACTGCTCTTAAACACAAGTAAAACTAAATGCATGCTTTTCAATCGAACGCTGCTGGCACCCGCCCACCCGACTAGAATCACCACTCTTGACGGGTCTGACCTAGAGTATGTGGACAACTACAAATACCTAGGTGTCTGGTTCGACTGTAAACTCTCCTTCCAGACTCACATAAAGAATCTCCAATCCAAAGTTAAATCTAGAATCGGCTTCCTATTTCGCAACAAAGCCTCCTTCACTCATGCTGCCAAACATGCCCTCGTAAAACTGACTATCCTACCGATCCTTGACTTCGGCGATGTCATTTACAAAATAGCCTCCAACACTGTACTCAGCAAATTGGATGTAGTCTATCACAGTGCCATCCGTTTTGTCTCCAAAGCCCCATACGCTACACACCACTGTGACCTGTACGCTCTTGTTGGCTGGTCCTCACTACATGTTCGTCGTCAAACCCACTGGCTCCAGGCCATCTATAAATCACTGCTAGGCAAATCCCCGCCTTGTCTTAGCTCATTGGTCACCATAGCAGCACCCACCCGTAGTCTGCGCTCCAGCAGGTATATCTCACTGGTCATTCCCAAAGCCAACACCTCCTTTGGCCGCCATTCCTTCCAGTTCTCTGCTGCCAATGACTGGAACGAATTGCAAAAATCTCTGAAGCTGGAGACTCTTATCTCCCTCACTAACTTTAAGCATCAGTTGTCAGAGCACCTTACCGATCACTGCACCTGGTTAAATAAAGGTGAAAAAATAAATAATAATAATAATAATAATAATTAAATAATTAAATAATTAATTAATTAATTAATTAATTAATTAATAAAAATAAATAAATATATTGATACATTATTTAATTAATTGATTAATTAATTAATAAATACAAAAAGGGTGGAAAAAAGGAGGGAAACATAAGCTACATAGTCTAAAGTATTTTTTGGTTTACAAATTAATTGGTTTAAAATAATAATAATAATAAAATAATTCACAATAAAGGAATATAAAAGAGTTGTTACAATGGGGATTAAGGACATCAAAACTATGAAAGTAATTACTCCTGTTGATGTAGTACAAAATAGTAATCCTCTAGTTAATGGTATTGCAAGGTTATCTGGAAAATGGAATAAACGTTGGCCTGACATTGAACAACCATGGCCAGTGGAAGGGACTCTTAACCCAGACGTCATCAAGATAATGAAAGTGCTTGTGGCAACATATAAGGCAGATCAAAAGAAGGGGAAAAAAGGGGAACAACGTAAAGAAAAGAGACAAAGAGAGCTGGGTGTTCTTAAGCTGTTTGAAAATGAAGGACAAAAACTGATAAAAGATACAAAAGATAAAAGAGACAGAGGTATAGAGAAAATGGCAAAAGAGGTGAAGGTGACAGAAAAACTAATGGCAGAAGTCAATACACCTTTCTCACATACGGATTCAGCAAAAAGACCCCCACCTTACGAGGAAGAAGTAGAGTTTAAGGACATCTATCCTCAGCTTCCAGTGATCATTCAGGAGGGTGATTATTGCATCAGAGATGAAGACGAACGAATAATAATAATAATATGCCATTTAGCAGACACTTTTATCCAAAGCGACTTACAGTCATGCGTGCATACATTTTTGTGTATGGGGTGGTCCCGGGGATCGAACCCACTACCTTGGCGTTACAAGCGCCGTGCTCTACCAGCTGAGCTACAGAGGACCACCATAGAGAGAGGACAAGCAGAAACGACCATAAAGATGAATCCAAACTCCAAAAGTAAGAAGAAAACGAGATGTCTGGAAACTAAGGGTGGAGTGAGGTTCAGGAGGATGGAACTTGAAGATGATGATGATGATCAGAGTGATTAAGAAGAGATCATGGGTGGATATGACCCTGTGATCAGACGGAGGTTGGCCAGAGCGGAAAGAAGGGGTGATGGAAGTTGGAAGGAGAAGAATACAAGTTCTGATGAAAGTGAAGATGAAGTGGTCCTCTGTAGCTCAGCTGGTAGAGCACAGTGCTTGTAACGCCAAGGTAGTGGGTTCGATCCCCGGGACCACCCATACACAAAAAAAATGTATGCACGCATGACTGTAAGTCGCTTTGGATAAAAGCGTCTGCTAAATGGCATATTATTATTATTAAGACAGCGATAAAGATTTGGGGATTAAAGGTGCTTCATATTCAAGAGGATTTTATCCTACAATGACTAGCACAGAAGAAATAGAAAAATATATAGACCGATGCATATCATGCTTGGATAAGGCCAATAATTTAGAAGAAGTAAGAGAACTGGAAGCACAACTCAAGAAGCGGAAGATACAGAAGAAAAAACTGCTGAAAAAAGGATCCCAAGAATTGGAGAAGAGGTATACATTGAGGACAAGACAAGGGAGCACAAGTAAGAAGATGATGCCAATGATAATTCGAGGACAGAACCTGGAGTATAAGCCTTTGCAGAATACCGATATGTCATATCCTTGGATTTCAAAATTGGAAGAAATTACGGTGGGAACACAGTCTGCCATAGGAGACATTAAGAGACTTTTGGCTAATCTCCTTGGGATTCCAGGAATGGAAGACATTTTTCAGAGAGCTGGACTTCATCGATATGTGGGGACTGCGGTGAATGATCCTGAATTGTTGGCTGCAAGTAGAAATCGGCTGTGGAGAGCACTGAAAGATACGTTTCCAATAAATGTGCATCCTGACAACATTCTGATTGACCCACTAGGACAACAAGAAAATCCGAGAGCCTATGTGTCAAGAGTTCATCAAGTGTGGAGAAATATTACCGGAAATGATCCAGATGTGAGTCAAATTGAGCAGTCAATTTTGAGAGCTAAACTGCAGATGGGACTGCCCTCACCAGTAAGGAGCAAACTGGCAGAGGTGGTTGGACTTGGAAGCATGACAAAAGGTGTCTATACAGATCATATAGCCCATCAAGTGGATCTGTACCGGAAAAATGAACACAACCAGAAAGAACAGGACCAAGAAACTCTCAGAAAACTCAATCAAATACAACTGGTGGAGAATAAGAAGGAGAAGAAACAAGCTTTGGTTATGCAGAATCAGTGTGCACCAAATCAACAATCACTGCCACAGCTTCAACCGAACCAGTTCCAACCGCAATTGTACCAGCCACCAATAGCGGTACCAGTTGTTTCATATCCACAGCCAGTTTCTGGACAGACACAGAATTGGAGAGGAAGAGGAGGAAGATTTAAGCCATACTTCCAGCAATCTTCAGAAGTGTGTTATAATTGTGGACAGGTTGGTCACTTTGCCCGTGAGTGTAATGGGCCAGGAGGAAACAACAGAGGGAATTTCAGAGGAAGATACAGGGGCCAGTCAAGATCATCTGGAGGACCTGTGAACCCTTATAGGGGCCCGGAGCAAGGATTCTAGGGGTGCCCAGAAGATCCGAAAGGGGGGTGTCAGCTGGTAGCATCAGGACCTGAAAAAGATCCAACAATTGAGGTGAAAGTAAACAACCGACCATTGGAAGTGATGGCAGATGGCGGAGCTGCTTTTACCTGTGTTCGGCCTGAAGATGCTACACATCTTCCTATGTCCAATCAACTAATTAGGACAATCGGATTTGAGGGAGTGAAACAGCTGATTCCTCCTACAGAACCAATTGAGCTCTGCTATGAAAATCAGAAAATTACAATACCCATACTGGTATCAGAACATACACCTATTGCATTGTTGGGAAGAGATGCATTGTGTAAATTGAACTGTACAATAAAATGTACACCAGACGGCTGTCTGGTAGAAGTGCCAAAGGAAAAGGTTTACCAATTGTTGATGACGACAGAGATGGATTCTTCTTCAGTATTCTGGATTGGAAATCTCAGTGAAGATTTTTTGAAGCAGGCTAAGATATGGGAGAAATTCATTGTGGCAAACATGCCAGATGCGAGGCTTCCGGAATATCCATTTCATTGTACGCTCAAGTATTTCAAGAATGCTGCCCAATTGAACTCAGAGGAATGGTTGAGTCATCAACCAAAGAAAGTTCAACTCAGCTCATGTTGCATAATTTTAGGACCACAAGGAGCAGCTATGAAGATAAACACAGACGATTATCTGGATAAAGAATTCATGAGTGTGCCACATGTGACCTTGTTGGTTTCTGAAGACTATGAGCAGAAGCATATAGGAGAAATGATGACAGAAGCAGAGAAAGCTGTTTTCGTACCGATGAAAGAGAATTTGGCGATTTCTCAAAATCATGATTTCGGCTCAAGGACAAGGAGAGCCACAAGCTGTACGGATGACACATGAATCTATTTGCAGTGCGAAGATGGATTCAGACCCTATGAAAGAGGAGATGTTGCAACAAGTTCCAGAATGTTTGTGGTCTCAACACAGTACCGATATTGGACTTGTGAAATCAGCCCAACCGGTGAAAGTTGAACTTCGACCAGGAGCCAGACCTCCTTGGAAGAATCAGTATCCATTGAAAGATGAAGCAATCCAAGGGATCTAACCACAAATTGAAGGACTTTCAAAAGCAGGTGTTTTGAAGACAATAAAAAATCCTCAGAGTAACATGCCTTTGTTGTCTTTGGAGAAACCATGAGGGGTTGATAGTAGCGCCTCTAGACCTATTAGGTCTGATGATTCAGGTAGCACATGGGTTAGCTAATGTTGCAAAGGGGGAGGTTAGGAGAAAGATCACAAAGGAGTATTGTTTTGGGAACCATATTTGCTTGAACAGGTTGACTATGTCATAGGCAGGTGCACAATCTGTCTGAAAAATAATGTTTACAGGGGTGTGACTGTTATTCTTGGTTACATTCCTACACCAAGAGGTGCATAAGATGTCCAACTAAGCTAAAATATGCTCAGTCGGTTGCAAAGTTCTTGTGTAAAGAAGTCATAAGCAGGTGGGGATTTCCCGATCGAAATATCCTCAGATAATGGGAAAGAGTTTTGTGGATAAATCAGTGAAATTGATTTTTTGTTTTAAAGAAATTTTGGAAAAATTGGGAAAAAAGTCAGACTAAAATGTTATGAAAACTAGGGTTGAAGTAACTCTAGGAAATTTTGAATATCTGATTGAGAGATAATTTTTCACGTCTTTACATATTATTGTGATATTTAGTATTTTCTTATGAATCAAAGGGGGAAATGGAATGTGATTCATTTTATATATCATTTTATATATAATTTTTATATTATTGTTGATATTGATGTTTTAATTTGCATGTGTTGTTTTGCAAAAGATACTGGTTGGTGTTTTCTTTTCTTCCAGAAGCATATGGGGGAATGTGTAGAGGGGATTCAAATACTCAAACATGGACAATATGAATGTACTGGAGGAAGTGGAACAAGGAAGGTGTGTAAATGTTCAGATTCCATCATCCGCGTTGCATTGAAAGTTGACACTGCTGAGGAGATGCAGTGTAGTGGACTACATTCCAGTGTCTGCAATTATATATATATATATATATATATATATATATATATATATATATATATATATATATATATATATATAGACATATTTGCATGTGTAATACATAATTTGTGTCATATTCTTTCTGTATAAATTTATGAAGAATGATGTTTTCTGTTGTTGGGTACATGTGGGGACCTCAGATGTTTTTGTTTTTTTCGTTAATGCTTAGGGATATTGGGTCTAGGCAGGGACAGAGAGAATCCACAGGAGGGTCCGATGGGTCGACCAGCCTGAATGTGAACAAGTTTGATTGTACTTTGTTTTCTGAGGTGTTCATGTGTATTCAATTGCATCATAGTTTAAAATGCATTGATAAAGATTTATAAATTGATCTGGAGTACTTAGGTGGTCGCCTGGGGCAGAGGGGCCGTGAGAGAATTGTACTGTCTTGATTGATTGATGGATATTTGGAAAGAAAGCTGCCAGACAGGTTTTTCGCTCTTACACTCCATAACGATTTGTTTACACTTCATAAAAATGTGTTCACGCTACATACATTTTGTTTTATTGTTAAAGTTACACAAGATTTGTCATAATCCTATTCTTTTTGTTTTCGAGACTTAATTAGTCTCGAAGGGGGGAAATATGTAGTATCTAAACAGTTTATGATTTTGCTGACGTTTGCAAATGGTGTGTTAGAGGAATTTGGCTCTGCTTGCGGAAACATCTGGAAAACATTACTATAGGGGCCCCCTAAGACAGAGGAGATTCGGACGTGTAAAGGCCAGGGATTGGTCTATAAAAAACCACCCATATTATGTTACATATTATAAATACCATGGTTGGAACAAAGGATGGAGAGAATAACATATTAGAGATTGGGTCAGTTGTTCTCCAGATGTTTGCAGGAGTCTGTAAATTGATACTGTAATCTTTGATGTAATAAACCATTATAATCAAGGACAGTGTCAGCGGATTTCTTGTCATCACAGCATATCAGCATCGTTGTCTCGACACCACAAACGCATGTCAAAAATGTTATTAATTGATTTGCATTTTAATGAGGGAAATAAGTATTTGACCCCTCTGCAAAACATTACTTGGTGGCAAAACCCTTGTTGGCAATCACAGAGGTCAGACATTTCTTGTAGTTGGCCACCAGGTTTGTACACATCTCAGGAGGGATTTTGTCCCACTCCTCTTTGCAGAACTTCTCCAAGTCATTAAGGTTTCGAGGCTGACGTTTGGCAACTCGAACCTTCAGCTACCTCCACAGATTTTCTATGGGATTAACCCTCCCGTTGTCCTAGGGTCAAAATGACCCGCCACTGTGTTGAACCAACTTTATTTAATTTTTATATTTTTTGGATCATTTGTGAGAAGGAGGCAGTGATACTTTCTTTAAAGTCTCACTGCCTCCTTCTCACAAATGATCCCAAAAATATAAAAATTAAATAAAGTTGGTTCAACACAGTGGCGGGTCATTTTGACCCTAGGACAACGGGAGGGTTAAGGTCTGGAGACTGGCTAGGCCACTCCAGGACCTTAATGTGCTTCTTCTTGAGCCACTCCTTTGTTGCCTTGGCCGTGTGTTTTGGGTCATTGTCATGCTGGAATACCCATCCACGACCCATTTTCAATGCCCTGGTTGAGGGAAGGAGGTTCTCACCCAAGATTTGATGGTACATGGCCCCGTCCATCGTCCCTTTAATGAAGTGAAGTTGTCCTGTCCCCTTAGCAGAAAAACACCCCCAAAGCATAATGTTTCCACCTCCATGTTTGACGGTGGGGATGGTGTTCTTGGGGTCATAGGCAGCATTCCTCCTCCTCCAAACACGGCGAGTTGAGTTGATGCCAAGGAGCTCGATTTTGGTCTCATCTGACCACAACACTTTCACCCAGTTCTCCTCTGAATCATTCAGATGTTCATTGGCAAACTTCAGACGGCCCTGTATATGTGCTTTCTTGAGCAGGAGGACCTTGCGGGCGCTGCAGGATTTCAGTCCTTCACGGCTTAGTGTGTTACCAATTGTTTTCTTGGTGACTATGGTCCCAGCTGCCTTGAGATCATTGACAAGATCCTCCCGTGTAGTTCTGGGCTGATTCCTCACCGTTCTCATGATCATTGCAACTCCACGAGGTGAGATCTTGCATGAAGCCCCAGGCCGAGGGAGATTGACAGTTATTTTGTGTTTCTTCCATTTGCGAATAATCGCACCAACTGTTGTCACCTTCTCACCAAGCTGCTTGGCGATGGTCTTGTAGCCCATTCCAGCCTTGTGTAAGTCTACAATCTTGTCCCTGACATCCTTGGAGAGCTCTTTGGTCTTGGCCATGGTGGAGAGTTTGGAATCTGATTGATTGATTGCTTCTGTGGACAGGTGTCTTTTATACAGGTAACAAGCTGAGATTAGGAGCACTCCCTTTAAGAGTGTGCTCCTAATCTCAGTTTGTTACCTGTATAAAAGACACCTGGGAGCCAGAAATCTTTCTGATTGAGAGGGGGTCAAATACTTATTTCCCTCATTAAAATGCAAATCAATTTATAACATTTTTGACATGCGTTTTTCTGGATTTTGTTGTTGTTATTCCGTCTCTCACTGTTCAAATAAACCTACCATTAAAATTATAGACTGATCATTTCTTTGTCAGTGGGCAAACGTACAAAATCAGCAGGGGATATGGATGATTTTCAAGTACATATGTTGTAGAATTAAACACCTATATGCCTTAAAATGTTTATGGATTGAGAACCAGTTGAAGGGTTAATACAGAGCAGAGACATTTATGTGTTTTTCATAAACTCCCTGCAGCTGGTCTGGGTATGTCAATGACATGTGATGGCTGTGTGGAGATTGGAGTAACAATGGACCTAGTGTTATCATTTGTTTTGCTTATGACCCTATGACCTGACACATGGCCACATGCACATAATCTCAAGGGCCAGGGAGGATGGTAAATGATAAATGCCTTAATGTATGTATGTGTATTATTTGTAAAGAAAGGGTCTGCAACCATATAATGAGATTAGGGAAAGGGTCTGCTACCAATATAATGAGATTAGGGAAGAGGCTTCCTGTGGAAAAGCGCCCATGACCTTTTGGAGTAAACCACATGTGACATTTGGACGTTGAAAGATAAGGGTAGAGTGGCACTAAAATAAGTTAATCATTTGCCCTAAGGGGAGGGACTGTATATGCTATGTAACATGATTATGCATTTGTGTGTATAAAAGGGAGCTCTAAGCCAAAGAGCGACAGTTGTTGCTCCATGGAGCAAGCTCGGGCTTTGTTATGCAAATAATAAAAGTCTAAATTCACAAGTTCCAGTCTCTTGAGAAATATTTTTAAATTGACTACTTTTTGAGTCAAATATTTCTACGACAGGGATCAAATACTTTTTTCCCTCACTGTACCGTCAAATGTATTGTCTGCCCTTCTCTCTGCTTCTCTTTCCCACTTCCTAAAATCATCCCAGTCTATTCTACTTGCCTTGCCTTTCTTGGTTTCTTCAAAGTCCTGTAACTTCTTTCTACATTCTGCTAACGAAACTTCACTTAATGTGCCTTTCAAAGGAAAATCTGCTACCTTGTGCCAAAGCTGTGCCTGTTCCAGAATGTCCCTGCCCCACTTCTCCACCATTACCTTCACCAATCCAGTCAGCGGGTTGGGCAGACAGGGTTCTCCTTTGCTGCTCTTGGCTCCCATTGTGATACTCCATCTATACACACACACTCAGAGACAAACAAACACACAAAACAAACAGTATTTAGTTAGGAACATCTTCCTTTCTTAAAATTAATTATGGGTTAACTCAAAAAAAAATTGATCAAAGGGGGCGTTTCTTTGCCATCCAAATATTATTTGATTTCTTTATGTAATTTAGAATTCTGTACCCATACAACATTTCCCCCTATACAAAATGTTGTATGTGTTTTATGCACGTAACCAATTATTACCCAAGTATATCCAATGCTCCTATGGCTCCATTGGTCAAATTGCAGCCTTCTAAAATAATGTGCTAACCTGCAGGAATATTTTCTTACTTCTTTCTCAGGACCCTGTCATCGAATCACATAGCTCATGCATTTACATCTGCCGATTGCAAACCATGGCATATCAATTAATATTAATTTAGTACCCGGGAATACCTCTGTTATAAAACAGGGTTTTATCCACACACAGTAGAGCCCTCCTTGTTAATAAGACAAGGTATTTTTCACACACAGTGAAAACTCACACACAATGAAACTCACACACAGTGAATTCTCCTCCACACACGGTAGAGCCCTCCTTTTCAGTAAGACAAGGTCTTCTTCACACACAGTGAAAGCTCACACACAATGAAACTCACACACAGTGAATTCTCCTCCACACACAGTAGAGCCCTCCTTATCACTAAGACAAGGTCTTCTTCACACACAGTGAAAACTCACCCCTGTCTCTGAGCAGGTTATCACTGCTCCTACCAAGATCCTAGTCAGAGATGTTCCTGCTCCAACAGGGCAACTCGTCCCAGAATTTCTCCTTTAATTAAAGATATCTCTGTTCCAACAGAGTTAATAATTAAAGATTCTAGGACTTCCCCTATCAGAAATAACTATGCTACAACAAAGTTTCTAACTAGGGGTGTCTTTGCTTCAACAAAGACCTAATGTGCACAACCGGTTCCCAGAACAGGATTTTCTATGATGTTTGAAAGAAAATCAGTCTCACCCTTAATTTATTTTGTCTGTTCGGAATGTCATATCCGTCCACTGACGCTCCCTGCCGGGTCCGAGGTGGGTCTCTTCTGCTCCTTTGAGTGGAATGTGGGCTCCCTGAGCCACGCCTAACGTAGCCCCTGTGCACAGTTAACCTCGGTGTCCCCGGGAACGGTCAGCAAGCGGAGTTAGCCATCCCATCCTCGTCGCCAAGAATTGTAGCGGAAATTCTAATCAAAAGGAAGAAAGACTGCAGATTCTTCAAAACAACAACTTTTTATTATAAAATTTGCAAATCTGGAGCTGGTTACCAATCCACTCAACAGTGCAGTGTTAAGAGCTCAATAAACAAGAGTTGGGTCTCTGCTTTTATAGGAAAATACAACCACTGTCTACGTGGCAGTTTAGCAGGTGTGTGAGATCATGGTGGGAACATAACGTACAAACAAGTGATAACGTCAGTTTTGTTACTCCTTTCTGCTGATAGAATTGTCACTGCTGCTCAAGCTAGCCTCTGTTCTCTTCATATCTCCACACAGCTGTGCCCTTGAAAGATACAAAAAGAACAGGATGGACCAAAAACTATGGTCACTCTCAGAGGCTCTTTGTCTTTGGCCACGTGAGCAAGTTACATAAAGACAAGAGTGGAAAAATGCTAGCTTCTTCATGACAGAAACAGACAGTATAAATTTACAGGTTTAAGGCTTATACAGCGCATGTGTATAACAGAGTTTGTAATTTTTCCACCATATGTTCGATCCGGTTCAAGTCCGGGCTCTGGCTGGGTCACTCAAGGACATTCAGAGACTTGTCCCGAAGCCACTCCTGCGTTGTCTTTGCTGTGTGCTTAGGGTCATTGTCCTGTTGGAAGGGGCATCTTCGCCCCAGTCTGAGGTCCTGAGTGCTGTGGAGCAGGGTTTCATCAAGGATCTCTCTGTACTTCGCTCCCTTCATCTTTCCCTCGATCCTGACTAGTCTCCCAGTCCCTGGCGCTGGAAAATATCCCCACAGCATGATGCTGCCACCACCATAATTCACCATAGGGATGGTGCCAGGTTTCCTCCAGACGTGACGCTTGGCATTCAGGCCAAAGAGTTCAATCTTCATTTCATCAGACCAGAGAATCTTGTTTCTCATGGTCTGTGAGTCATTTAGGTGCCTTTTGGCAAACTCCAAGCGGGCTGTCATGTGCCTTTTACTAAGGAGTGGCTTCCGTCTGGCCAGTCTACCATAAAGGCCTGATTGGTGGAGTGCTGCAGAGATGGTTGTCCTTCTGGAAGGTTCTCCCATCTCCACAGAGGAACTCTGGAGCTCTGTCAGAGTGACCATCGGGTTCTTGGTCACCTCCCTGACCATGGCCCTTCTCCTGCGATTGCTCAGTTTGGTGGTTCCAAACTTCTTCCATTTAAGAATGATGGAGGCCACTGTGTTCTTGGGGACCTTCAATGCTGCAGAAATGTTTTGGTCCCCGACACAATCCTGTCTCGGAGCTCTACTGACAATTCCTTCGACCTCATGGCTTGGTTTTTGCTCTGACATACACTGTCAACTGTGGGACCTTATATAGACAGGTGTGTGCCTTTCCAAATCATGTCCAATCAATCAAATTTACCACAGGTGGACTCCAATTAAGTTCTAAAAACATCTCAAGGATGATCAATGGAAACAGGATACACCTGAGCTCAATTTTGAGTCTCATGGCAAAGGGTCTGAATACTTATGTAAACACATTTTAATAAATGCACAAAAATGTCCAAAAACCTGTTTTTGCTTTGTCATTATGGGGTGTTGTGTGTAGATTGATGAGAGAGAAAAAACAATTTAGTCCATTTTAGAATAACACTGTAATGTAACAAAATGTTGAAAAAGTCAAGAGGTCTGTGCTTTCGGTTCTCTGCATCAACAAAAATCTCTCTATTCTCTATCTTGTTAAGTGTGTTCAGGTGGTGTGTTGACCTCGCCCACTAATTGGCCATACCTGATCTTATTGAGTGCTTTTTCCTTTGAAATTGGGTATGTTTGAATAGACTAAAATGAACACCTTTTTGTGAGTTAATAAACATGGCACACTAGCTCCATCCTGGTGGCACAGTGGACTAATTTGATTTATTTAACTAAGCAAGTCACTTAAAATAAATTCTTATTTACAATGAAGGCCTACCTTGGCCAAACCCTCCCCTAACCTGGACGACACTGGCCAATTGTGCGCCACCCTATGGGACTCCCGATCACAATCCGTTGTGAGACAGCCCAGGACCAAACCCAGATCTGTAGTGATGCCTCTGACACGTCGATGCAGTGCCTTAGACAGCTGCGCCACTCGGGAGGCCCTAAAAATTCCATGGATAGAGAAAAGAAGATCATAGGTTTGAACCACACTGACGCCGTGCCACTATGGCTGTTGCAGTGACCCTATTACCGGCAGTCATGACAGCAGTAAAAAACATCATTTTACCGTTGATTCACGGTAATCTCCTTTTATGAACTCTGGACATGCCTTTGTTGTACCCAACTTGCTAACTACCATCAGGTCCTAATGGCCTAGTACTCAGGGCTCTATTGTCCCTCAAACCACTCTGAGATCACTGCAAATACAATCGAGAATCACATCAAACACTTATCATCAAAACAGTAGGCCTATCAAACTTTAAAAACTCACCACACTGTAATGATCAATTTGAAGAAAGTTCAACAGCAGGTTGAAACAGTGTAAAACATGGTTGTTGTGGATGTTGTTTCAAAGCCTAACACAACGAAATTGACAGGCTTTCTAAGGTGATGATTAATTCAAAACACTCATATGCATATTAGAGCTTATGCATATGCATAGGTCTATGAGCCCAAGAAAAAAAACGGAATTAAAATGATGATTGTGCCATTATACAATACATAGCCTACGCATATTAATCATGGCAGTAAAACATAAAACAAAACTGATTTAAGATGTCTTAAATTGGTCTAGCCTATACTCCAAAATTAAACAAATATGAGTAATCGGCATTGAGTGTGGATGTTATGCTCCAAAATGTATATCCATGAGTCTGGGAGAGAACGTATAGCCCTAGGCGATGCTGTTGGTTCATTGATTGTGCATGGCGGCTTACAGTTAGCCTACAATTAGTGAATTAGTATTAGATTTTTAAAAATATATATATATATATATATTTTATATTTATATTTCATAATTCATTAAGTGACACATTACCTTCAGCTATACAGAATATCTCACCACCATGCATTTCCATCTCCTCCTCTCTCTCCTTTATTCAGTTCTTGAGCGGGCTGTAATGATGTCATGTCATAGTATTGTGAGGATCGAGGTAGAGTTACGAGATAATTGGTTTGGGGCCATGAAGTCTACATTCCTTATGTCAAAGGAGATTAGTGATGTTTATGGTAGTATGATTGATGGACAGGATGTAATGACCTGGGGTAAAGGGTAATAATAACAGAGAAAGGGGGCGGCAGGTAGCTTAGTGGTTAAGATGGTTGTGCCAGTAACCGAAAGGTCGCTGGTTCTAATCCCCAAGCCGACTAGGTGAAAAATCTGTCGATGTGCCCTTGAGCAAGGCACTTTACCCTAATTGCTCCTGTAAGTCGCTCTGGATAAGAGCGTCTGCTAAATGACTAAAATGTAAATGTAGAAAGGGAGTGCCATGATGGTTTCCAGATGTATGTGAAAGGAAGATAACCAAGGGTATATAAGGGAGAGTGAATCTTTGTTCGATAGTTGCAAACGGCAAAGCTCTGTCCATTGTTGTCTCTAACCCGGTACCGACTAATAAAACATTTGTATTCACTTTCTACATAGTGTCTAACTATATTCTTACATCCTTGATTACTTGAATACCCGAGAAACTCATCATAACAGATCTGTCAACAGTTTGGTGAAATATGTTTCGTTGCGAAAATATGTTATTATTGATGTTCCCGAACAGATTTAACTTAGTTTCCCAAATTAAGCACATGGTAGCTTCAGGAACAAGGTTGGAGAGCCGATGGCATACAGAGTTTTGGCAGAATATCACCTGTCGGGCAGCGAGAGCATGCTCCTCAAACAGTGGTTGATGCGTGGGGTGAAATAAGTGTTATATTTATTTCACGGCTGCTGTATTTAGCCTTGAATCTTTGTTTTTTAATGCTTGGCCGTCTTCCAATAATCCTCGTTCCTCTCACCCCGTAAATCTGTCATCATCATCCATAACTTTTTATTATGAAAACCTGTCTCTTTTTGTCAAACCGCTCACCCTCTTCAGGATTCGAACTTATAGAAGGGTGGCTTAAATGGGTTAAGCCAAAACACCACAGGAGTTAAATCTTGTTTATCTCAAATAAGATAAATGGCTTAATCTATATATTTAATAACAAGTTCACATCGAAAATGTAATGTTAGCTAAGTTGTTTTGATTGTAAATCAAGGAAGTAATTGAAGACACAGAATTGGAGGAAGATGTGAGAATGACAAATATACTCTAATTGTTTGAAATCAGTGCACATAGCACACAAGCAGGAAAATGTCATAGTTTATAATATGGAGCATTCAAAGACTGACATTAATTGATCAAAATGTAATTAGAGAATTCAGCTAAGGGCTTTTGTGCTCAGAGTGTCATGAACCCTGCGTCATGAGTCGGTTCCTGCATGTGTTGCCGTTTTTCTGCTCTTAATCTCCTGTTTCCTGAAGGTTCTTGAACGCTCCCTGCCTGGTTGCCGGGCGACGTTGCTAGGCGGGAGATCTCCCGATTACCCGCACCTGCATCTCATCAGCAATCGGCACACCTGGTCCTGATCATCACCCTTCATAAGCTCTGACCTGACATCCATTCCCTGCCGGATCGTTAGCCATGAACAGTATGTTTGTCAGCGTATCAGCCTCTGAGTTACTAGCGTTAGTTTT
The DNA here is from genome assembly GCF_964263955.1 of Coregonus lavaretus. NCBI lineage: Eukaryota > Metazoa > Chordata > Actinopteri > Salmoniformes > Salmonidae > Coregonus > Coregonus lavaretus. Next base: position 15,371,650 of record NC_139990.1, read on the forward strand.
GTTGTTTTGCACCTTGTTGGCTTGCCGTGTACTTACCTCCGTTTGTTTCTATCTACAGTCATTCTCCCGGAACCTTCACCCAACCCCTGCCTGGTTGTCGGCGGCTGCCGAGCCATCATTGGATCTGCCACTTCACCTCCACCAACTCATCTCCCCCGCCCGCTCTGTCCCCTGGATTATTCTGCATCGTTTTCTGAATCTGTTAATAAATTCTCACCTTCGTTCAACTCACCTCGTCCTGGTCTGCTTCTGGGTTCTGGCTTAGAAAACCGTGAAACAGAGTGAATTAAGAGGAAGGGGAGAATACTGTTGAGTAATACATCAATGAAAAATGATGCTGTATATACAGTTAAACACCACAGAGGGACAAACAATTGAACACAAATAATTACAATTATATATAATTAACTGAAAATGGAGAGCGACTGATTGCTGGCTCCATCAGAATGCCCAGCCCATAAGGAGCAGAGGATGGGGCTGACTGAGGGACAGCCGAGCATAGATGTGGAGGTTATGAACAGAGGCCTAGCCGGGCACAGATGTGGAGATCATGAACAGAAGCCCAGCAGGGCACTGGTGTTAAGGCCACGGACAGAGGCCCAGCTGGTGGTGGAGTAGTGTGACCAACTACTAAACTTTTGACTACTTTACTACACAGAAGTTAATTTGTCCCAATACCTTTGGTCCCCTAAAATGGGTGGACTATGTACAAAAAGTGTTGTAATTTCTCCCGATATGGATGAAAATGCCCTCAAATTAAAGCTGACAGTCTGCCCTTTAACCTCATAGTCATTGTATCATTTCAAATCCAAAGTGCTGGAGTACAGAGCCAAAACAACAACAAAACATTTCTCTATCCCAATACTTTTGGAGCTCTTTGTATATTTAGTTTGTGTTCCAACTCTTTCCTTCTCCTGAGATAGCCTTTGATCATGACTCTCAGTTCCATTACATTACACATAAGAGTCATTGGAAGAAGGCGTCTTCTATACAGGGGAGTTTTGTTTAGAACCCCGACGCTCTAAACAAAATGGTAAAATTATACACACCTTTATAGGGTTAGTGTTACCACACGGCCATATCTCATGTGTTTTCAGAAAACAGACGGAAGACAGAATCGACTACCTGTGCTAAAAAGCTATCTGCGTCTCCTAACACCTTTGTGTAAACGGAAGACGGGCGCCACAAATCCTGGAATCCTTCCATTTGGCAGTTTTCTGAAGCTGGGCTCTATGTCTGCTGTGAAAATAATGGGGAAAGTTTGTATTTAATAAGCATAAATGATATACATTTTAATCACAGTGAGCACGCTGGATTAATAGATGGAACAATACAATGAAGTGTATAAACTCTAGCTACCTATGTTGTCATCTCTAACTACTTGCTAAAGCACATTTCTACCACAAACCAACACACAGACACACCAGCATCAGCAAATGCATAGGATATCGCTTGTGCATTTTAATTCAGAATTAAAATGATGACCCTAGCCTATTTGATATCAAGACAGTGTTTACCCTATAGCTACAGTGGGGGAAAAAAGTATTTAGTCAGCCACCAATTGTGCAAGTTCTCCCACTTAAAAAGATGAGAGAGGCCTGTAATTTTCATCATAGGTACACGTCAACTATGACAGACAAATTGAGATTTTTTTTTCCAGAAAATCACATTGTAGGATTTTTTATGAATTTATTTGCAAATTATGGTGGAAAATAAGTATTTGGTCACCTAAAAAAAGCAAGATTTCTGGCTCTCACAGACCTGTAACTTCTTCTTTAAGAGGCTCCTCTGTCCTCCACTCGTTTCCTGTATTAATGGCACCTGTTTGAACTTGTTATCAGTATAAAAGACACCTGTCCACAACCTCAAACAGTCACACTCCAAACTCCACTATGGCCAAGACCAAAGAGCTGTCAAAGGACACCAGAAACAAAATTGTAGACCTGCACCAGGCTGGGAAGACTGAATCTGCAATAGGTAAGCAGCTTGGTTTGAAGAAATCAACTTTGGGAGCAATTATTAGGAAATGGAAGACATACAAGACCACTGATAATCTCCCTCGATCTGGGGCTCCACGCAAGATCTCACCCCGTGGGGTCAAAATGATCACAAGATCACCACACGGGGGGACCTAGTGAATGACCTGCAGAGAGCTGGGACCAAAGTAACAAAGCCTACCATCAGTAACACACTACGCCGCCAGGGACTCAAATCCTGCAGTGCCAGACGTGTCCCCCTGCTTAAGCCAGTACATGTCCAGGCCCGTCTGAAGTTTGCTAGAGTGCATTTGGATGATCCAGAAGAGGATTGGGAGAATGTCATATGGTCAGATGAAACCAAAATAGAACTTTTTGGTAAAAACTCAACTCGTCGTGTTTGGAGGACAAAGAATGCTGAGTTGCATCCAAAGAACACCATACCTACTGTGAAGCATGGGGGTGGAAACATCATGCTTTGGGGCTGTTTTTCTGCAAAGGGACCAGGACGACTGATCCGTGTAGAGGAAAGAATGAATGGGGCCATGTATCGTGAGATTTTGAGTGAAAACCTCCTTCCATCAGCAAGGGCATTGAAGATGAAACGTGGCTGGGTCTTTCAGCATGACAATGATCTCAAACACACCGCCCGGGAAACGAAGGAGTGGCTTCGTAAGAAGCATTTCAAGGTCCTGGAGTGGCCTAGCCAGTCTCCAGATCTCAACCCCATAGAAAATCTTTGGAGGGAGTTGAAAGTCCGTGTTGCCCAGCGACAGCCCCAAAACATCACTGCTCTAGAGGAGATCTGCATGGAGGAATGGGCCAAAATACCAGCAATTGTATTGCACCAGTGTGTATTGTATTGCACCAGTGTGTGAAAACCTTACAGAAAACGTTTGACCTGTGTCATTGGCAACAAAGGGTATATAACAAAGTATTGAGAAACTTTTGTTATTGACCAAATACTTATTTTCCACCATAATTTGCAAATAAATTCATAAAAAATCCTACAATGTGATTTTCTGGAATTTTTCTCATTTTGTCTGTCATAGTTGACGTGTACCTATGATGAAAATTACAGGCCTCTCTCATCTTTTTAAGTGGGAGAACTTGCACAATTGGTGGCTGACTAAATACTTTTTTCCCCCACTGTATGTCTAGTCCAAATAGCTAAATGAACTAAAAGAGAAAAGGAGAGGTTTGCTGATGCTGAGTTGAGTGACAAAACACAACTACAAGCTATCAAATCACACTATGTTTAGATAGCTAGCTACGGTAATAGGAAAATAATAACTCCAGCTTAGTATGTAAATAGTGGGGTTAACATTAGACTATTTTGATGGTCAGAGTCATCGGATGTTAAGCTAGCTACGTTACTTCGATAACCTGTGTCAGTGTCAAAACACCAGTTTACAAACGTTAGATTGCGTTACTGTGGCTACACTGTAAATCTTGTTAATCGTGCTAACATATTACTGTAGCCTAATACACTGATCTTACCTGCTAGATATTCCGATCGATGATGATGATCAATGAAAACAGCAGACGATGCAGTGCCTTAGACCGCTGCGCCACTCATGATCCCTATTGTCAGCTAAATTAACAAGTCTACAGCCTACGGCATGGCACATAGCCAGATAACATAGGCTACAGTAGGCCAACTCATTTTTTGTTCTTCTGAAATACATTTTTCATATCATAATGTTTCTTTAGACATGACTAAAATAAATAATGGATTTATTGTGATGGTGTACATTAAATAAATTTATTAGACTTTTTTAAATATAGATGTTCCAAAGGCGAGATGTGTGGAGGCCTGGAGATGCTAATTAACGGTCAATTACCGTGAGACTGGCAGTCTTTTGCATGGCAATAACTGGCTGACAAAATTTCATGACCATCACAGCCCTACTGTGCAACAATAAAAAATAAATGTGTTAGCATGATTAATGCCTAAGCAAATGCATTTCAATGTGTCCTATCTGTGCTTGGAGTTCAAAACAGTTAACCCAAACTAAGCTAACAGTGTTATCAAAAGTCTTGTTGAAACATGTTCTCAGAACGTTATTTAATTACCTTCAAATAACCTATAATTTAAAACTTTCAGGGAACCATAGTAAAACTTTCTCAAAACCTCCCTGCAACCTAAATATGTATGTTCCCAGAACCGGCAAAACATTCGCTTCCTTTCTCAGAATGTTTTTAAAACTTTCAGTTTGAAATGTATGGCTTCATTCCAAGAACCAATGGGAAACCAAAAACGTACATTCCCACAACTTCAGAGGAACCAAATGTGATAGCTGGGTAGTGTCCTTTTCCAGGTAGAATGGTAGGTGAGTCTATTTAGTGTTGTGGCTATTCAGAGGGTTGTGACAATCCAGTTGACACGTTGTGTCAGGTTGTTATTTCTTTCTCTCTCTTTTTCTCTCTCTCTCTATTCTCTCTCTCTCTCTCTCTCTCTCTCTCTCTCTCTCTCTCTCTCTCTCTCTCTCTCTCTCTCTCTCTCTCTCTCTCTCTCAATTCAATTCAATTTAAGGGCTTTATCTCTTTCTCTCTCTCTCTCTCTCTCTCTCTCTCTCTCTCTCTCTCTCTCTCTCTCTCTCTCTCTCTCTCTCTCTCTCTCTCTCTCTCTCTCTCTCTCTCTCTCTCTCTCAATTCAATTAATGGGAAACATATGTTTACATTGCCAAAGCAAGTGAAATAGATAATAAACAAAAGTGAAATAAGCAATATAAAATAAACAGTAAACATTACACTCACAAAAGTTCCAAAGGAATAGAGACATTTAAAATGTCATATTATGGCTATATACAGTGTTGTAACGATGTGCAAATAGTACAAAAAGGACAACAATTAAATATAAATATGGGTTGCATTTACAATGGTGTTTATTCTTCAATGGTTGCCCCTTTCCCGTGGCAACAGGTCACACATCTTGCTGCTCTGTGGTATTTCACCCAATAGATATGGGAGTTTATCAACATTTGATTTATTTTCGATTCTTTGTGGGTCTGTGTAATCTGTGGGAAATATGTGTCTCTAATATGGTCATACATTTGTCAGGAGGTTAGGAAGTGCAGCTCAGTTTCCACCTCATTTTGTGCACAGTGTGCATATAGCCTGTCTTCTCTTGAGAGCCAGGTCTGCCTACGGAGGCCTCTCTCAATAGCAAGGCTATGCTCACTGAGTCTGTACATAGTCAAAGCTTTCCTTAATTTTGGGTCAGTCACAGTGGTCAGGTATTCTGCCGCTCTGGGGCCAAATAGCATTCTAGTTTGCTCAGTTTTTTGGTTTATTATTTCCAACTCTCTCTCTCTAACTCTCACTCCCCACTCTTTCTCCAGTTGCAGTGTAGAGCCAGTTACTTTTTAAAGAAGACTTAAAAAAACAGCCATGAAGTAACTCTATGACACATTATGTTGCGGTGGTATGACATGTTGCCATGGGGAGAGGAAGGAGGATGATGGAACAGAAAATAGACCCATAGCGTAAGCAGCAGTCTGTGTTTCCACAATCTGTTCCTGTCAGAGGATGCATGCAGGAAAATGTTTCTAAATTATTGAAGCCTAAGGAATGGATGATAGTAGCTCATATTTCAGAAAAATTCTATGGTGCTTCTCAAATTAGGAAAAATGAAAAAGCCTTTGTGGCGTAAAGGGGCACCTTCCACAAGGATCAAGTTTAAACATGGTACACATTACACTTTTGAGTCACTGTCATCAGAGTATGAATATTTTTTCAAAGTTTATATGAAGCAACCAATAGTGAATCTAAAAGAGAGGGACTGTATGAGATATCCTCTATTCATCCTCTGAGTAGACTCAGTATTGTGAAGACTAGGGTATTTTAGAGGGTGAGACCATGCAGAGTGACCTTGTTGGCATAACTGCCAGAGTACTGGTGATGTGTTGGTGTGTGTTGTGGTTGTGCTGTGCTGTGTGGAAGAGGACAGATACCACCATGGCAGCTGGCAGTGCCACTCACACCACCCTCGCGCCACCCTGTCACCCCCTCTGTGCCAGCCATGTTGTCAGCCATAAGGAACACAGCTACCTCAGTCAGCAGGTGTGACTTGCCTGTTGGAGTATGACAAGGAGATAAAGAAGGAAAGGGAGGGAAGGAAGGAAGGAGAGAGGGAGGGAAGGGAAGTGATGGGAAGGAGAGAGGATGGGCAGGAGAGAGGGAAGGAAGGAAGGAGGGAGAGAGAAAGAAGGACAGGGAGGGAGGGTAGTGAAATAGCAAGGGAGGGAGGGAGGGAGGGAGTTGAAGGAGGGGAGGTGACAAGTGAGGGAGCGAGGGATGGAGATGGACAGAGGTGTGAACTTCTATTATTCTTCAGGGAGACCGCGTTCTTGTTTACACACAGTCTGGTCTGATCTGCAAGATATTGAGGGTTGGGTTGTTACCCTGCCTGTCACGGAGGCCCTATCTCCCCCCTTATCTTTCTCAAGTCTGTGCGTGTATGTGTGTGTGTGACCTTCACCCTGCCTGTCATGCCGACCCCATCTCCTTCCCCTTCTCTCTGTCTGACAGCAGGGTTAGGCTGTACTGTGAGAGAGACGCCAGAGCTGTCTATGTCTCTCACTCTCATCACCATCAATCATCATTCCCTCCCTCCTCCTTTTTCTTTCTCTCCTTTCTTGTCTGTAGATTTCATACTGTCCCTGCTCCTCTGTCCTCAGACAGTAACTTGTTGTTCTAGACATGGCAGGGTGTGGATGGGAAGAGCTTAACCCCATGACCCCATAACTCTTGGATGACTGAACAGATCAAAGCATCATCTCCTCCATATTGAAGCTCAAGCAGGAATACCTTGCACTTAGACTGGCCATGTAAAAGTGGGGTATTGTGGTGACCTGGTGTACCCCAACTCAAGTTGGGATATATACCAAGCTCACCAAAGCCTCCTTTTACCACCTGATTGCTGCGTTCACCAGTCAAGTTGAATGACGAACGCAACAAACAGGCTGGTTCCATCAGGCTACAAAACAGGGGCTTATATTCTCTTAGTCACTCCTTGCATCATACCAATGTCAAATTGACAATTAACCACATTATTATTCAAATGTAGATGAAGATTAACTGAAATGAACTCAAGATGTCAGATCTATTGGTGAGAAGCAGCAGGACTCAAGTACGCAGGAGGAAAGTATGCTTCTTGGAGGTTTGGGAGATACTGTAAGCAAGACACACAGGGAGATAGGGAGAAGGGGAGTGACAACTACCAGGAGCAGACTGGGACCTGAAATCGGCCCTGGCATAAAATAAACCCCAAGTTAGACAGGCCCAATGGGATAAAAATGAACCAGCCCATCTGGCATTTTCCAGAAATGCCAGATGGCCAGTTCGAACCTGAGAACGAGTGAGATAGAGAGAGGGAGTGAGAATGAGGGCGATTGAGGGGAAGTTAATGAGAAAGATTGAGAGAAGGGGAGACAGTTTGTAATACAAGTGAAAGGGAAAGTATAGTTGATTTTCACGGGTTGGCATTGTGTGTGTTTGTTTTTGTGTTTGTGTGTGTTACTATAACTGAACAGTTTAATTACTTTCACAGTTATAATAATTAATTAAATGTCACAGTTGTGTTTATTCACCTTGCCACTGATTTAGCATGATAAAACCATTAAATTAACACAAGTGTGTGTGTTCCATGCTTAAAATAACCATGCATTTTCATTTGCACACAGTGACTTTATTCCCCAATAAAACCCACTTTACATTACCAACAAAATATTATTGGGCACCCAAACGTATTACCCCAAGGGAGATGACTTACTTGACTGAAGCCCTTGGCTCCTTTAGGCCAATGTAGTGCATACCTTACATACCCCCCCTCATAGCCTCTCTCACAGGTCAACAAGCTTGCAAACCTCCTCCCTCTCCAGATCCTAAGAAACAGAGCCTGGCCGAACTGAGAGGACAGGAGAGGAGCTGAGAGGGTAGGTGATCTGATCAGTATTCTGATCCACAATGCTGCGGCCTGGTCTACTGTTTAATATAATCCTGATGCAGCCAGTTTCCATCACCTGGTAGTGCAGGGTTTATTTTCTGCTCTGCATGTGTTTTTATTGGCCCCCCTGGGGCCCTGTATAATTACATAACACTGATGAGAAGCCACAGGGCTTAAAGTACCATTGTGTACTACAATTACAACCATGGAAATGAAGTATATGTATATGTATTGTCCTTTCTGTGTGTTTTGTGTGTGTGCGCATCGGCACGGGAAGAGGAGTGTGACTCTGAGTGGCCCTGGTTGCCTGGGCGCTGACAGCTTGCCGCTCCTGTGCTTATGAAAATAAATGCTGGTGAGGGTTGAACTGGCAGCGCTGCACGGGTGTCAGAGAGAAGAGCTGACTGGTTGACAGGCCGACGACGCTGTGCTTGGTTTGCATTGAGATGCATGACGACAACCCTGCTTGACCCAACCCCCGATTGTCCTACCAACTGCTGATGGGAGTGTGTGTGTGCGTGCGGGTGTGTGTGTGCAGGCACTGTTGGCTCACAGTCACTCTCTGCCACATGTCCCGTATCAGTATTCCACTGCCAATACTGCTGATACTGCTCCTCTGTCTCCTCTGTCTGTCGCTCGCTGCACCTCACCTCAACTTGCCCCTCTTCGCCCCTCCTCACCCTCTATCTTCTGCTTCTCTTCCCTGGACTGTCTGTCACTGTACCCTCCTCCAAAAACCCAGAGGAAGGCCACATGCCGAAACGCGTTGGTTTTTAACAATAAAGAAGCATTTTGATGTCCACTTTCATAGTCCTCCAAGAGTTGCTGAATATTTTTATATTCACTGTACTTTTCCTCTGACAGCCTCATCTTTTTGCTACTGTCTCTTTTGT
>NC_139990.1:15380668-15444328 GCF_964263955.1 Coregonus lavaretus
GAGAGAGAGAGAGAGAGAGTGAGGGGGAGTGAGAGAGATTATGTGGAAACAACTTTGATTCAACCAGTGTGTGCCCAGCTGTTAGTGACCATGAAGAAGTCTCCAAACCGTCCTCTTCTCCTCACATTCTTCCTGCTGCTACATTTCACCCACCCACCACAGGCATCTGGAGTAGCCTGCAACTCCCTCCCACACTATCTCTGCTGCTAAGAAAAACACATAAATACTGTACTGTACCTGCAGCATCTTCTGTTGAGGCATAACATAGGTATTTCCATTTGCATATATCCATATCAATTAGGCATGACACATCTGGATGGTTTTGGTTGGTTTCAATGTAAAATGCTAATTATTATGATAAGATGTTCGACTCACACCAAAGCTGTGTTTAATTTGTAGAGAATAAAATGTGGTTGATGTGATGGTGTCGCTGTAATACAACGCTACCACATGGCGGCGTTGTAGACCTATATTTGACGACTTGATTGCCGGAGCAAAGTGAAGGGTTATTTTTTAATTCTTTGCCCGCTACGTCAGCTGTAGCGGCTCAAATTGCCAGTGTGTTTTGCATGGGGGGGCGACTTGTTTCAGCAAGGAAATCAGTCATCAATGGGCTCGAGCGGACAACTTTGGAACAGTCCTGCCGCGATCACTCACTACAAGGATTTCCTCTGATAACGGGAGCTGGACTAAAACGTTAAAATGTATAGCGGAGTGTTTCTACTGATGCTGGTCGTCGGGATCTACGCTGATACTATGGACCAAGGGCCAACAGGTAAAGAAAATAACGTTTTTGTTTATTGGAGTCACGCATTGCACTGCTGCGCACCTGTGAAAGGACAGTTGGCTGGGCTGTCCGTGGCAGTTGTGGGCACTGACTGGGCACATGATTCTACACTGTAATAAACATGCATCCTAATAAGTAGGAAACTAGAGTGCTATTATTCGTTTTATTTATTTTTATGTTGTGAAAGGTAATCATAGCCGTTCTTATAATTTGGTCGGACGGTCGCGTCTAATTACTGAAGATAACTTCCAATAAAGTAGTTTATTGTTTTAGTCGTTGAAATTAGCCTACAAGGATATCCAAGAACAGTTTTTTTCAGTCATTTCGAGTCTGTGACCTGTCGAAATAGGGTACGCAGTACTTTTTGTGGCTATGGGAAAATTAGCTCTGTTGAGTTAAACTCAGTCTATTCTTCACAGGAGACATGTCAACTCAGTCTATTCTTCACAGGAGACATGTCAAGTGTCACAATGTTTTGTTACGGGTGGCAGGGGCAGTGATGAATTGTAGGAATGTGATGGCATACCATTTCTCAGGTTGGAATAGTTTAAAACATCGCACTCAAGTTTTCTCTGAACTGCATTGTGCAATGTTATTGTCATATAATTAAGAGATTCTGATCAATCAATTAAATTGAAATGTAAATGTTGTTATCGGTTGTTTGAGATTAAGCAACATCATGGGATGAGATTATTTCTGTTAACGGTCAATTCGATTAAAACATCCGCACGTTCCATTGTGTGTTATGATTTGATTGCTGAAAGCAAACTCGTCTATTATTTAACTCTGTCACTCACGCAAGCACAAACACACGCACAGTTATTTCATGGCACATACCACGTCCAATGCTTTATGCATCAGTTTCACTGTCATGATACCTAATACAATGACAATGTGTGTTTTTAATTCTGCAGAGACAGGTCTGGGAGGCCTACAGCAGTGTTTGTCGTGAATTATCTTTATCGTTTTCATTGTGGAATATACAGTTGTCTAGTTCCCAAGGAACGTTTCTTTAAAGGGAAAATTCCCCAAGGAACGTTTCTTTAAAGGGAAAATTCCCCTGGTGACATTCCTGGCTCAGCTGAACCTGAGTGTTAGAAGTGAAAGTGTTTGTTTGTAAGGCAGGGGCTTGGCCATGTCTAGATTAACTTTACATTTCATAGTACTAAGACAGTGTAATAGTATATCTCTATGTAGTTAAAATAGTGGATTGGAATCCCAGACTCTGTGGGCACATTCTCCATGTGACAGTTGTATGTTATAAATACTCCGGCACTGCTGGGTATCTCTTACAGACAAGCCAATCAGAACCTTTACTAGTTACTGTTATTGTATACTACATATAACTGTCTGTATGCATTCCCACTCCCTCCATAGTAGTGTTTCCCCTTGATTATTCTCCATGTGGGGCACATGCAGTGGCCTCCAAAGCAACATCTAGGCCCTCTGGCACCAAATCCAGGTGAAAGCTATGATCCCTTATTGATGTCACTTGTTAAATCCACTTCATTCAGTGTAGATGAAGGGGAGGAGACAGGTTAAAGAAGGTTTTTCAAGCCTTGAGACAATTGAGACATAGTTTGTGTATGTGTACCATGCAGAGGGTGAATGGGCAAGACAAAATATTTAATTGAACGGGGTAAGGTAGTAGGTGCCAGGCGCACCGGTTTGAGTGTGTCAAGAACTGCAACGCTGCTGGGTTTTTCACGCTCAACAGTTTCCCGTGTGTATCAAGAATGGTCCACCACCCAAAGGACATCCAGCCAACTTGATAGTACTGTGGGAAGCATTGGATTCAACATTCAGTGTCCCTGTGGAACGCTTTCGACACCTTGTAGAGTCCACGCTCTGACGAATTGAGACTGTTTTGAGGGAAAAAGGGGTGCAACTCAATATTAGGAAGGTGATCATAATGTTTTGTACAGTCGGTGTAGTGACGCTTCCTGCCGCAGTGGTCTGTTTATAGTACATGTATACCTTACTGCTGAGACTGTCTGTGTCTGATTGCACTAACACACACAGGTCTATTAATCCAGGCCTTGCTTCTTGCTTCTCATATAGCTGATTGAGGCTGAGCAGGGCTTGCTTTCCCTATAGTTATACCTGATTGAGCAGAGCTTGCTTTTCCTATAGTTGCATGGTGCACCCTCTGAGTGCTACCTGATTGAGTAGATTTGCTGGGGTAAAAGCACTCCTTGTCAGATCACTGCATAGCAGCACCTGTTTGTGTGTGTGTGTGTGTGTGTGTGTGTGTGGCTCAGAGGAGTTAGAGTAGTAGAGAAGGTAATTTAATCCGGCAGGCCCCTATGTCTCCAACTCTCTCTCAGTACTGACATGCAGCCAGTGTGAAACACACCGTGATTGGGGGTGTAGAGGGTGAACGTGGGAAGGGAGACCACATGGGAACACACTCTGATGGGAGAAAGTGGGTGGGTGCCAGGCTTGGGGTTATACCAAGGACGAGGGGCTTTAGAAGTGCTGGCTGTGCTGTGTACAGTGGTGTGGATCGGTCAGATTTTGTATCATACAGAAAATGGTTCAACACTCACAAAGCTCTCTTTGGGGAACACAGCTTGGAAAGGAGAAAATGGGAGCACAAACACAGAGAGAAGACTGATGGACGTTTCTCTGATTGGTCTTTCACATATTATGACCTTCCGGGCTACCTTGTTATATTTTTAGGCTTTTATTTTGCTGAACTGTACTCTTTCTTCCATCCCTATGAAGACTTTAATCTGTCTAGCTCTGACACTTCTTCACCTGACTAGAGAGAGAGAGAAGTCACTTTTTAAAATTAGACAGCTTTAATGGACAGACGACTTTAAGACATCTTTAGAAACGGACCGCCTTCTTCCCTCGCCTCAAATGGATGGGTCAACACACGCTGAGAGAAACTGTCTCACCGCGAAGCAGTCAGGCGGATAGATAGAATGACTCTTCAAAGCTTTCCCTATTACACGACCACACACAGTTTAATTGCCACAACTGTTAGCACTTCAGCTATTTATGTATATAGTTCTAAGGTTCGTCATTCAGCTTGCGGACCAACATATTTGTTGGTAAAGCTGCAGCTGTGGCTTTTTGCAGCCGGTTTGAGTGTTCAACATGAATTTTAAGTTGCTTGACATTTGCATTTAATCACCAGAGTTGAGGACCTTTGTGGTGCTGCTGAAAAATTCCATCAGTTCAGCTGGAATTAGGCATAGGACTTGGCAAAGCTCTGCTGCCTTTTGTATAGGACTTCTGAGAGTCACTCAAATATATACACTACCGGTCAAAAGTTTTAGAACACCTACTCATTCAAGAGTTTTTCATTATTTTTACTATTTTCTACATTGTAGAATAATAGTGAAGACATCAATACTATGAAATAACACATGGAATCATGTAGAAACCCAAAAAGTGTTAAACAAATCAAAATATATTTTAAATTTGAGATTCTTCAAAGTAGCCACCCTTTGACTTGATGACAGCTTTGCACACTCTTGGCATTCTCTCAACCAGCTTCACCTGGAATGCTTTTCCAACAGTCTTGAATGAGTTGCAACATATGCTGAGTACTTGTTGGCTGCTTTTCCTTCACTCTGCGATCCGACTCATCCCAAACCATCGCAATTTGGTTGAGGTCGGGGGATTGTGGAGGCCAGGTCATCTGATGCAGCACTCCATCACTCTCCTTCTTGGTCAAATAGCCCTTACACTGCCTGGAGGTGTGTTGGGTCATTGTCCTGTTGAAAAAGAAATGATAGTCCCACTAAGCCCAAACCAGATGGGATGGCATATCGCTGCAGAATGCTGTGGTAGCCATGCTGGTTAAGTGTGCCTTGAATTCTAAATAAATCACAGACAGTGTCACCAGCAAAGCAACCCCTCACCATAACACCTCCTTCTCCATGCTTTACAGTGGGTAATACACATGCAGAGGGCATCTGTTCACCCACACCGCGTCTCACAAAGACACGGCGGTTGGAACCAAAAATCTCCAATTTGGACTCCAGACCAAAGGACACATTTCCACCAGTCTAATGTCCAGTACTTGTGTTTCTTGGCCCAAGCAAGTCTCTTCTTATTGTTGGTGTCCTTTAGTAGTGTTTTCTTTGCAGCAGTTCGACCATGAAGGCCTGATTCACACAGTCTCCTCTGAACAGTTGATGTTGAGATGTGTCTGTTACTTTGAACTCTGTGAAGCATTTATTTGGGCTGCAATTTCTGAGGCTGGTAACTCTAATGAACTTATTCCCTGCAGCAGAGGTAACTCTGGGTTTTCCTTTCCTGTGGTGGTTTCATCATAGCGCTTGATGGTGTCAGCGACTGCACTTGAAGAAACTTTCAAAGTTCTTGAAATGTTCTGTATTGACTGACCTTCATGTCTTAAAGTAATGATGCACTGTTGTTTCTCTTTGCTTATTTGAGCTGTACTTGCCATAATATGGACTTGGTCTTTTACCAAATAGCGCTATCTTCTGTATACCCCTACCCCCTACCTTGTCACAACACAACTGATTGACTCAAATGCATTAAGAATGAAATAAATTCCACAAATTAACTTTTAAGAAGGCACACCTGTTAATTGAAATGCATTCCAGGTGACTACCTCATGAAGCTGGTTGAGAGAATGCCAAGAGTGTTCAAAGCTGTTCAAGGCCAGGGTGGCTATTTGAAGAATCTCAAATGTAAAATATATTTTGATTTGTTTAACACTTTTTTGGTTACTACATGATTCCATATGTGTTATTTCATAGTTTTGATGTCTTCACTATTATTCTACAATGTAGAAAATTGTACAAATGAAGAAAAACCTTTGAATGAGTAGGTGTTCTAAAACGTTTGGCCGGTAGTATATATATTTTGTTTCTCTTTTTGTCTAAAAGTGATTTCCTCTTATCGTTCCCGGTCGGGGCTGGGTCTCGGCAGTGGGGATGTTTGGCAGAGAAGTCTATTTTCTCATAGGGAGCTGAGCTGAATGGTGGAATGGAGGAAGTGTGAGGAGAAGAGGTGGAGGGAGTTTGAGGAGAAGAGATGGAGGAAGTGTGAGGAGAAGAGATGGAGGAAGTGTGAGGAGGAGAGAGATGAAGTAAAGCTGTGTTGTTCCTGACAGACGTTAATGTCCCAGCCTCCTATAGTCTCTAAAGTCCCTAAAAGCATCTCAATCCGTTAGTGGATGGCACTTTCACAGTGTGTGTGTGTCTGGACACAAACAGTGAAGGAATTGACACGTTTTCACATGATGTTGTTATTTTATTTCTGTCTGTCCAGCAGAGAACTTGATTCATACCTTTTTACTATAAAAGTCAGCAATAAAACACTGACTGGCGGGGACGTTCTCTGTGAGTGTGAGTGTGTTTGAAAGAGAGAAAGTGTGTGTGAGTGTGAGAGAGAAAGAGAGAGGGAGAGAGCGAAAGAGAGAGGGTGTTTGTGTGCATGCTACAATGTGTGTGTGGTGTACAGCAAGGGGCAGACATGCCAGCTTTGTGTGCTCACTTTAAGAAGTATCCTTTAGAGTTTGAGCTTTTAGCAGACAGGCAGACAGCCAGGCAGTGGTTCAGGTAGTCAGAGACAGGAAGGTCTCTCGGTCGCAGAGGTGGTCGTCATTTAGACCTGTCGTCATATCATCACGGTGACTCACCTCGTCTCTGACGCTGATCACCCACGACCGCTCCACGCTACCGTGTCACAGCACCAGTGCGTTCACCTGCCATCGCCATGACGCCCGTCACCGCCACACTCCCTGAAAGGAGCTGACAACATTCCCCGACCGCTCGACGCCCCCGACCTGCAGGGGCCAATGGGAACAAGAAGGAGGGGGATCCTCTCTCAGCTCTGCTCATCTGTCACTGTGCTTCTCTAGGTGGAAGCTAGTTAACCAATAATGTGTTGCTGAGTCCCTGAACACCACCAAGCCACCATGTTAGACAGATGGCTGTGTGTCAACAGGCCCAACACAGCACAACACTACCTGTCAGATTATTTAATGCCTTTCGACATTGGATAAGATACGTTTACTCAATACAAGAGGAAAAAGACTCATGATCTGTAATCAACTTAGTGATCCAGATAGCCATGGTCTTCAGTTATTCGTTTATGTGAAGCCTGTCATCAGACAAACAACTGACTGAAAGAGCAGATTTCAAGTCATTAGAGTGGATGTTTCTCTTTAGATTGATATTTGAATGTGTTGTGGATGAGGAGGAGGGCAGGGTAGATTAAAAGGACTCAGCAGGATTGTGGGTGAAGCAGATAATACATTCAGTGTGTCTGTGACAAATCAACTGTTCTAAAAGCTGTTGCTTATCCCTCTCTTTGGAAAGTTGGCGTCTGTGACAGATATGCAGAGTGACTGCCGAGTCCCAACGGATTGGCTGGGCTTCATCTGCTGCCGTGGCAAGAGAGGAACTCAGAACTTGGAGAAGCTGCCTGAACTTGTCCAAAGTGTCCAGACTTGTGAACTACAGGACAATGCTCGAGAATAATCTGTTGTCACTCTGTATGCTTTTCAGCAATGCTTAGTGTCAGGAAGGTACTAGTGACAGGGAGCCTCTCTCTTTCTCTCACTTTCTTGTTCTCTCTTTCTCTCTTTCTCATTTGAGTTTTTCAAACTGTCCAATGAGCTCATATCTAATGTGAGTGATGCTTCAGTAGCAAACAATTAAGCACCTGGTTCTAGTGAGAATAACTGTATTGCTGTAAATATGACTACGTTGTGAGCTGTGTCCCAAATAGCACTCTATTCCCTACACAGTGCACTACTTTTGACCAGGGCCCATAGGGCATATTGGGAGTAGGGTGCACACACTTTGTTGTGTCTCTAATCAAGAGCCTGGCAAGTGTCACTTTTATCCAACAAACACATTCATAAGAACTAACTAATTGAAATTCCACATCAGTCCAAATCATTCATATTCTTTATGGGTTTTGTTAAGGATCATTTGCTCAGACTGATGGAGAAGAAATCATTGCCAATATGATTAAAAGGAGCACTTTGGAGCTACACAGCAGAAGGATGAGAGAGTTGTAGTGTCTGTCATCTGTTTATTTGGAGTGGCTGTGGGGGTGTAGTTGTAGTAGGATGCTACCACAGATAGAACAATGAGACAGATATTTCACTGGATGTATAAATGTGAAGCATCCGGTTGGCGTTTCCACTCACTACCAAATAGTGAGAATAAGTCTACTGGCGGGCAGTGGCAGAATATGGAACGAGATGGATTTTGGCCGACATTCTGCAAATTTTCTCATCGATTAAACATTTGATCTCAATACAGTTTTCTGTTCCCAAAACTAAAATCTGTTATGAACAGAGTGGACTAAGTTTTGTAGACTTTACCCCTTGCAAAAGTTGTACAAAATTGCGCCGTTTAGAAGGAGTGCAGAGGCAAATTGAGTTATTGCACACGCGCACTTCACAGAGTGGGCGTTCCCTAATGGAAATATGCAGGTGTATACTAGAACGCGCCAATAGGATATCGCTAACATGTGCTTGGCTCTGCCCACCTCCTTCCTTGTTGTGCCCACTATGACTCATTTGTTCTCATTGGAAACGATAAGCTGTGGTCTATCTTGGTTTAGTTATTTAAAAAAATTATGCTACCTGAGAGGAGATATACACCACAGACAATAACTCTGCTGTGATGTCTGTCCATTAAGTATCAGTAGCTCTGATGTGATCTCTGTCCATTTAGCATCTCCCAGAACTGCCACCTGATTGCTTCTGTCAGATGCCACTGGCTCCGCTACAGCCACAGACAGCTAAACGTTCATGAATTGTTCTTTATGAATATTCTTCGCCTCACCTCCATGTGAATGTTTACTTTCTGTCGCTCAGCCAAGTATCTCTAACGATTTGCTAGCCATCAAACTGCCAGTCTGCCCTGACCTGCCCACTACTCTGATTGATGACAGTTGAAGTTGATGCTGTCGTTGACAGTGACAGAAAATAACAGAAAAAAAAAGACTGGTGTGTTGTCCTGATTTCTGCTGTGTGCAGCTGTAACCATGGCAACGGAATCAGCAGCAAAGTCCCTGGGTCAAAGTTTACCCGCATGATGTGTTCTGGCAGCACTGTCAGTGTCAACGACTGTCTTTGAAGATGGAGATGACAGTTGGACCAAACGCACGGAACAAAAACATCCCTCTCGAGTCGCTACTTTATGAGTTTTGCCCATAGCTTTGGGGTATATAATTGGAAGAGGGCCACAAGAAGCAATTTCTTATCGTTTTTCTCTTCAGTTCTTGATCCTCTGTCTCCCTATCTTACCCTTTCTCCGTCACCTCATCCCCCCCCCTCCCCTATCTGCATTTCTTTCTCTTCTTTTCATCTCTCCCTCTCCCACCATATTAAAATAATAATCCCTGTTGTAATAAATGTCAGAGGTCAGCTGTTAAGTGCAGATTAACTTGTGTTGGGAGATGTACTATTGACTATATCCTGCACACTTAATGATAACAGCCCTCTGTTATAGCATGACCTTAAAAAGGCCCCCTCTACGATAAGGAACTCGACCTAAGGAAGGGTTGTGTCCCCTGGCTGCTGTAGGAGATATTAAAGTTGACAAAGTACTTGTTTAGAGTTATCAAATCAATCAAGTTGTCCATCAAGTTGGAGTAAAGGGGGGGTAGAAGGATTACTTTATCCTATCCCATGTATTCCTTAAAGAGGTGGGGTTTCAAATGTCTCCGGAAGGGGAAGTAGATCAATGGCTTCATTGCTAAAATCTCTAACTAACCCTTTAATATGGAGGAAATTACAGTCATTGGAACTAATTACAATTTTTTCTGTATAGAAGATTATTAGCCGGTCTAAATGGTAAGAAAAAACATGGAAAAACTGTTTGTGTCAACTTAAATGACCAAAACCAGATAGAAAGCATGCATTGAACTATAAGATTTTTTAAATAATATCATATTTTAGAACTAATAAAAGCTAGAGAGTCAGGGAGAATCAAATTACAAAAACAGGGCATTCAGTGCACATGCCCATTTTGTTATAATGTTTGAGCAGAGGAACACAGCATTAGCCATGACAAAATGCATAGAATTGCTGGAGGTTAGCTTCAAAACGGCAACATTTTCTCTCAGAATCAATGGAAAAATGTGTCGAATTGCAGAAAATTTGCTTTACAACAGCTAAATGTTCCCTACGCCGCCAAGATACCTTTCAAGCTCATTTTCTTATAGTTGAACACACCAGGGGCCCTGGAGACTGTAGACAAGCCCTCTATTAATTTACAGCGGGTCCCTCACTTGTTCGGTTCAAGAGAGAAAACAAAAGAGAGGGATGAGGAGGAGGAGGGGGGGTGGTGTAGACTATAGCCAGGGCTTTGCAGAGTTTTAATCATTCCCCTCTTGTACATTGCTATTTATATTGTAAAGGCAAACACAATAGATATATGTAAACTCAGCAAAAAAAGAAACGTCCCTTTTTCAGGACCATGTCTTTCAAAGATAATTCGTAAAAATCCAAATAACTTCACAGATCTTCATTGTAAACGGTTTAAACACTGTTTCCCATGCTTGTTCAATGAACCATAAACAATTAATGAACATGCACCTGTGGAACTGTCGTTAAGACACTAACAGCTTACAGACGGTAGGCAATTAAGGTCACAGTTATGAAAACTTAGGACACTAAAGAGTTATTTCTACTGACTCTGAAAAACACCAAAATAAAGATACCCAGGGTCCCTGCTCATCTGCGTGAACGTGCCTTAGGCATGCTGCAAGGAGGCATGAGGACTGCAGATGTGGCCAGGGCGATAAATTGCAATGTCCGTACTGTGAGACGCCTAAGACAGCGCTACAGGGAGACAGGATGGACAGCTGATCGTCCTCGCAGTGGCAGACCACGAGTAACAACACCTGCACAGGATCGGTACATCCGAACATCACACCTGCGGGACAGGTACAGGATGGCAACAACAACTGCCCGAGTTACACCAGGAATGCACAAGAAGAGGAGACTCCGGGATGCTGACCTTCTAGGCAGAGTTGCAAAGAAAAAGCCAAATCTCAGACTGCCCATCTTAATCTTTTCTTTTTATTGGCCAGTCTGAGATATGGCTTTTTCTTTGCAACTCTGCCTAGAAGGTCAGCATCCCAGAGTCACCTCTTCACTGTTGACGTTGAGACTGGTGTGAAGCTGCCAGTTGAGGACCTGTGAGGCGCCTGTTTCTCAAACTAGACACTAATGTATTTGTCCTCTTGCTCAGTTGTGCACCGGGGCCTCCCACTCCTCTTTCTATTCTGGTTAGAGCCAGTTTGCGCTGTTCTGTGAAGGGAGTAGGACACAGCGTTGTACGAGATCTTCAGTTTCTTGGTAATTTCTCGCATGGAATAGCCTTCATTTCTCAGAACAAGAATAAACTGACAAGGTTCAGAAGAAAGTTATTTGTTTCTGGCCATTTTGAGCCTGTAATCGAACCCACAATTGCTGATGCTCCAGATACTCAACTAGTCTCAAGAATGCCAGTTTTATTGCAGACAATTACATTGATGGAAGTTACAATATATCTGCAATATTAAAGCTGATCTGATTTGCTTCTAATTGTTGTATTAAAATAATGATTAAGTATAATCATACTTTTGGGAAGATAACAATGTGATTTTTGCATTCTAGATGAGATGATTGTTTTCCATATTGATTTGTTCTCAGTCAGTGGCCACACCCAGATGAGCAGAAACATGATGAAATGCCCCCTTTTATACTCAAGTATAAAACCCCTCATGACGAAATTCACCTCAGACCAAGCAGATTACGGTATAAACCGGATGTTGCAAATGGTTGAATTTCTACCAGAGCAGGAAGCGTGAAGCTGAAGCTACACGGCTTAAAATGGTTAGACCAGGAAGCCCCACGGCTTAAAATGGTTGATACTCTACAGACCAGCAGACATAAAGCGTGAGCTAAACGGTACAAAATGGTTAAACTCTACAGACCAGCCGACATGCAACACGAGCTGAATATGGCAAAATGGTAAAAGTCTGAAACACTCAACCTCTACACGAAGAAGAAGACAATGCACTAGACCTTAGCATTACCAGTCTGCAGCTGGCATGTATAGTCGTCTAGTGAACTTTCACTAAAGGCACGAGTTGGGAAGGACAATCCCTCTCCGACAACCGTTCGTACATCTGAAGTATCTATTCTAACAGATCAACTCTACGAACTACAGTGTACGCTGAAGTATCCATCTAACCACCACTACGACCAGAAACTCTTCCAAGGACATTGGGATTTCTGGTGGGAAAACCAGAGTCCTACATCATCAACTCAACTATCGAGGACAGCTACACATAAATACATGTTACATTTCTAATCCGAATGAGCTGTTAGTGGGGTTTTAAGCATTTGTATTTCCGTGAGCGTAGTTTCCAAAGTAACCACGACAGTTTGAATCTCTGTCTCTCCCTTCCACTCTGACCCTCCTTCTACCCAAGCATTCATGCTATTGTTAGTTCAGTCCACTAGGGAACTGTTTTCATTGTATTACATTAGTAATCAATAACCTATGTGTGTTTGTATTGTGTTATTATTAAGTTAGTTAGTAAATAAATAATTAGCCAATTTGTGTATTGCTGATTCATCAATAAGGTTAGGGTTCTTGCAGGTTCAAGGATTATGCGACGTTCAGAATGAGACTGATAAATATCGATATATAACATATATATCTTCTAAGAGTTTAATTCGGGAGATGGTAACTCGTTAAACAACTTATTCCGAGATGCCCCAAATTCCTAATGAGTTAATTGTTACATTATTAATTGAATCGAGTGACAATTAAACATAGTTAATTGATTCGATAAAAACAGTCAATACATTAAAGTAAGTCAATTCACGACACAAGACAACGCAGGAGTGGCTTCGGGACAAGTCTCTGAATGTCCTTGAGTGGCCCAGCCGGAGCCCGATCTAACATCTCTGGAGAGACCTGAAAATAGCTGTGCAACGACGCTCCCTATTCAACATGACAGAGCTTGAGAGGATCTGCAGAGAGGAATGGAAGAAACTCCCCAAATACAGGTGTGCTAAGCTCGTAGCGTCATACCCATGAAAACTAGAGGCAGTAATCGCTGCCAAAGGTGCTTCAACAGAATCCTGAGTAAAGGGTCTGAATACTTATGTAAATGTGATATTTCCATTTTTATACTTTTAATAAATTGGCAAAAATGTCTAAAAACCTGTTTCTGCTTCGTCATTATGGGGTATTGTGTGTAGATTGATGAGGGAAAAAAACAATTTAATCAATTTTAGAATAAGGCTGCAACGTAACAAAATGTGGAAAAAGTCAAGCGTTCTGAATACTTTCCGAATGCACTGTATGCTAGATTTAGAGTTATTTGGCAAATTTAGTTGTGAATAATACAAACCTTAGAATGTCTTAGAAGTCAAAACATATATGGGCTGCATGGTGCGACTATAGGCTATTGATGATTTGAGAAAGTAACAAAAAAAAGCTTGCGCTCTGTTCCTTACCTCAGGCTGCACAGCTGTTCTCTCATCAAGTGATCATATTTTGGGGGCGCTAGAGAGCGTGCTATGGAATAGATGTGTTTTGTTAGAGCTTCGCTCAATTTTGAAACAAATTCATATTTATCTTAAACTCTCACCACCTGTAACTTCAAACATTGTCTGGCAATATGACAAAGGGAAAAGGCACCAAAAGAAGGGGCGCTAAACAAGATAATTTGAAGGAGACAGACAACGAACCGATTTCAACATCACCGACCCACGAGGAGTTAGCTGAAGATGCTAGCTCCCAAGAGCTCCCCACAGAACCTACTCCAAGTGATCTACTAGCCGCTATAAACTCACTAAGCAAGAAGTTGGACACAAGGTTGGCTGATATCTCAAAGAGTATTGGGACTTTGACTGAAACTGTGAAGGCAACCAAGGGCAGGGTGCATGAGGTCGACCAGACTACATTTTATCACGAGGCCAGGCTACAGGACATAGAGAAACAGTGCACAATGTTCAAAAATGACAACAAAACCCTGAAAGCCCGACTGGAAATGCTCGAGTCGCATTCAAGACACCCGAACATCCGAATATGTGGGATCCAGGAGGACACTGAGAAAGGGAAACCCACTGAATTGGTTTCGGAGCTGATATCTTTAATCCACCAGGTCTACTCTGTGCCCGGCCACATAGTGACCGGGCACAGAGTAGACCTGGTGGATTAAAGATAGTCAGTTGGACCTGCAATGGCTTGGGTCATGTCGTGAAACTGGGCGCTGACATAGTGCTTCTTCAAGAAACTCAAATTAAACGCTCGGCTCAGGCCAAACTAAGAGTTGGTTGGATCGGTCAGATATACCAGCCTAATTTTGATGCAAAAATGAGAGGGGTAGCAATCCTGATAAGGAAAAACATTCCTTTTATTTACTCATCCACGATTTCAGATCCTAATGGTCGGTACATTATTGTGGTTGGTACAGTGAATTCGATACCAATAACCTTGGTCAATTTATATGGACCCAACCTTGATGATCAAATTTTTTTTTAAGGCCTTACCAAATATCTTGGATACAAGTGTTATTGTTGGAGGCGACATTAACTGTACGTTAGATCCTCTTTTAGTTAAACCGCTATCAAGGTCACTTCAACAATCAAATGCCAGTGTCTGTCTAAATACATTGATGAAGAACCTTAACATTGTCGATATTTGGAGACTGACGCACCCAACAGATAAGGATTATTTTAATTTTTTTGCAGTTCATAAGTCATATTCCATAATTGACTATTTTTTGTTGGACTCCAAACTAATTTCAGCAGCTGCGTCGGTTACCTATCACCTGATTCTAATTACGGACCATTCTCCGCTGTCCATGGTGCTGAAACTCAACAATCTGTCTGAAGGTCGGTGACCGTGGTGCTTAGACGCATACTTGTTGAAAGATGAGACTTTTTGTCAGTATTTGAAGGAGCAGATTGCTTTTTTCTTCTGAGCTAACGACACGGGGGATGTTGACGACTCTACCCTTTGGGAATCTCTCAAGGCTGTGATTAGAGATTACATTATTTCATATACATTGGAGAAGAAGAAACGCGCCAATACTAGGCTGAAAGAAATTGAAAGAGAGTTAGGGGAAAAGGAGAACGTTTTTAGAACGAATTCCTCAAATGCAGTCCTTGAGAAGATCACAAAGTTGAAATATGAATACAATACCATCCTTTCGAAATGGGTGGCCTCTTTACTTGCAAGAACACAACAAAGTTATTTTGAACTGGGTGACAAACCACATAAATTATTAGCAAGACAGCTAAGGCATGTACAGGCATCTAGAGCTATTCATAAAATAAAAGACAAGAATGGTAAAATAGTAACAGATCCGCAGGATATTAATAAATGCTTTGCGCAGTTTTACTCAGAGCTATATCAATCGAAATGCGATGCTACTGATCCACAAGCGATGGAACGCTTTCTCACTGAATGTGAACTTCCTAAACTAGACAGGGGGGCAGCTGCTGCACTCGATGCCGGGATAACGTTAGAAGAGATTAACACAGCGATAGCACAATTTCCAAACAGCAAGGCCCCTGGGCCCGATGGATATGTAACATAATTCTAAAAGAAGTACTGCGTCAGTCTAGCTCCACTTATGTTGCGAATGTTTAAACATTCAAAAGAAAATGCCAAACTCCCGCAAACACTGTATGAGGCTACTATAGCACTGATCTTGAAAAAAGATAGAGATTCCATGGAGATGTCGTCTTATCGCCCCGTGTCGTTGCTCCCCATAGAAAATAAGGTGTTGACAAAGATATTGGCAAACCGATTGAAAAAATATGTTTCTGACATCATACACCCTGACCTGACAGGTTTTATCCCAGGCCGACATATATACTACAATTTGAGACGCCATTTCAACGTAATGATTAGTCAAAAGGCTCATATTGCAATTTTGGAAATTGGAGACTGTACCTACCTTTGAAATGTGGTTATGGGATTTAGGGAATGTAATGCATATGGAAAGGATTTGATACAATACCTCCAAAAGAAGTCCAATGTTTTACAAAATATGGCAGCCAATACTGGATAAATGGTCTAGTCCCGCTTCATAACTGGGTTGATGCTCTGCTGCTACACTGTGCTGTTTTCCACGTAATATTTATTTTTGGCTTAACTACACTGCTTTTACTGTCTATATGCTGTCTTCTTTTAATATGTACCACCTAATAGGATTGTTTATTTTTTACTGTATGTGTGAGTTTTGTTTTGTCCTCTAAATGTGCCATCCCATTCAACAGTACAATGAATGTCAATGTTTGTATCGCTGTCTTTTAAAAAAAAAAAATTATTGGAAAATAAGAAACATATTATTTTTTATTTTTTAGTGATCAAATTTTCACCCATAAGACTATTGTCAGTTTAATCTGGTCTTTACTAATATGTAAAATTAGTTTAGATTTAGAATGGCCTATCATCAAATGGGCAGGAACAGGGTAAAAAGACATGTCATCTGTATGCTCTCAAATTGCAAATGGAAGCTGCGAGCTTTCACACCGGTCCGTTTTGTAGGCTACTTCGGTTTTATAGCGGAGCATGTGCTTAATATGAGTGGCTGAGAAATAAATATAAGAACACTTATTTCACTCCATGTATCAACCACTGTTTGAGGAGCTGCTCAAAATATGAAATTCCGCAAAAACTCTGTATGCCATGGGCTCTTCAACCCTGTTCCTGTAGCTACCCAGTGCTTAATTTGGGAAACCAACTGAAATCTGTTAGGGAACATCAATAGTAACATGTTTTCGCAACAAAACATATTTCACTAAACTGTTGACAGCCCATCTGCATGCTCAAGAAAGGAATAAAGGAGCGAGAGGAGGAGATTGAAATGCTTGGTGGTGAGATATCCTATATAACTGAAGGTAATGTGTCACTCAATTCTGAAAAAATATGTAAAAAATCCCTATTACCAGGCTATTCAAAATCTAATACTAATTCACTAATTGTAGGCTAGCTGTAAGCCGCTCTGCACAATCAATGAACCAACAGCATCGCCTAGGGCTATACTTTCTTTCCCAGACTCATGGATAGAAATGTTGGAGCGTAGCATAATGTAACCAGTCCAACCAGTATGCATAATAATACAGTCCACACTCAAAGGCAATTACTCCAATTTGTTTAATTTTGGAATATAGGCTAGACCAATTATGTACCAAAGACATCTTAAATCAGTTTTATGTTTTTCTGCTGTGCGTAATATGTGGTAGGCTAATCATTTTAATTCAGGTTTTTGCATAAGCTCTAATATGCATATGGCTGTTTTGAATTAATCATCACCGTAGAAAGCGCTGTCCATTTAGTTGTGCTAGGCTTTGAAACAACATCCACAACAACCATGTTTTACACTGTTTCAACCTGCTGTTGAACTTCTTTCTTCAAATTGATCATTACAGTGAGGTGAGTTTTAAAAGTTTGATAGGCCTACTGTTTTGATGATAAGTGTTTGATGTGATTTCCAATGCATATGCATTGATGTCATAGTGGTTAGAGGGACAATAGAGCCCTGAGTACCAGGCCATTAGGACCTGATGGTAGTTAGCAAATTGGGTACTACAAAGGCATGTCCATAGTGCATAATCTGCGTTTATTAGGAGCGCAGATCAGGGTTAACTCTCTCTCTCTCTCTCAATTCAATTCAATTCAATTTCAATTTAAGGGCTTTATTGGCATGGGAAACGTATGTTAACATTGCCAAAGCAAGTGAAGTAGATAGTAAACAAAAGTGAAATAAACAATAAATATTAACAGTAAACATTACACTCAGAAGTTTCAAAAGAATAAAGACATTTCAAATGTCATATTATGTATATATACAGTGTTGTAACAATGTGCAAATAGTTAAAGTACAAATGGGAAAATAAATAAACATAAATATGGGTTGTATTGACAATGGTGTTTGTTCTTCACTGGTTGCCCTTTTCTTGTGGCAACAGGTCACAAATCTTGCAGCTGTGATGGCACACTGTGGTTTTTCACCCAGTAGATAAGGGAGTTTATCAAAATTGGGTTTGTTATCGAATTCTTTGTGGATTGCTGTAATCTGAGGGAAATATGTGTCTCTAATATGGTCATACATTTGGCAGGAGGTTAGGAAGTGCAGCTCAGTTTCCACCTCATTTTGTGGGCAGTGTGCACATAGCCTGTCTTCTCTTGAGAGCCAGGTCTGCCTACGGCAGCCTTTCTCAATAGCAAGGCTATGCTCACTGAGTCTGTACATAGTCAAAGCTTTCCTTAAGTTTGGGTCAGTCACAGTGGTCAGGTATTCTGCCACTGTGTACTCTCTGTTTAGGGCCAAATAACATTCTAGTTTGCTCTGTTTTTTTGTTTGTTCTTTCCAATGTGTCAAGTAATTCTCTTTTTGTTTTCTCATGATTTGGTTGGGTCTAGTTGTGTTGTTGTTGTTGTCCTGGGGCTGTGTGGGGTCTGTTTGTGTTTGTGAACAGAGCCCCAGGACAAGCTTACTTAGGGGACTCTTCTCCAAGTTCATCTCTCTGTAGGTGATGGCTTTGTTATGGAAGGTTTGGGAATCGCTTCCTTTTAAGTGGTTATAGAATTTAACGGCTCTTTTCTGGATTTTGATAATTAGCGGGTATTGGCCTAATTCTGCTCTGCATGCATTATTTGGTGTTTTACGTTGTACACAGAGGATGTTTTTGCAGAATTCTGCATGCAGAGTCTCAATTTGGTGTTTGTTCCATTTTGTGAATTCTTGGTTGGTGAGCGGACCCCAGACCTCAGAACCATAAAGGGCAATGGGTTCTATAACTGATTCAAGTATTTTTAGCCAGATCCTAATTGGTATGTCAAATTTTATGTTCCTTTTGATGGCATAGAAGGGCCTTCTTGCCTTGTCTCTCAGATCGTTCACAGCTTTGTGGAAGTTACCTGTGGCGCTGATGTTTAGGCCGAGGTATGTATAGTTTTTTGTGTGCTCTAGGGCAACGGTGTCTAGATGGAATTTGTATTTGTGGTCCTGGCAACTGGACCTTTTTTGGAACACCATTATTTTTGTCTTACTGAGATTTACTATCAGGGCCCAGGTCTGACAGAATCTGTGCAGAAGATCTAGGTGCTGCTGTAGGCCCTCCTTGGTTGGTGACAGAAGCACCAGATCATCAGCAAACAGAAGACATTTGACTTCAGATTCTAGTAGGGTGAGGCCGGGTGCTGCAGACTGTTCTAGTGCCCTCGCCAATTCGTTGATATATATGTTGAAGAGGGTGGGGCTTAAACTGCATCCCTGTCTCACCCCACGGCCCTGTGGAAAGAAATGTGTGTGTTTTTTGCCAATTTTAACCGCACACTTGTTGTTTGTGTACATGGATTTTATAATGTCATATGTTTTTCCCCCAACCCCACTTTCCATCAATTTGTATAGCAGACCCTCATGCCAAATTGAGTCAAAAGCTTTTTTGAAATCAACAAAGCATGAGAAGACTTTGCCTTTGTTTTGGTTTGTTTGTTTGTCAATTAGGGTGTGCAGGGTGAATACGTGGTCTGTCGTACGGTAATTTGGTAAAAAGCCAATTTGACATTTGCTCAGTACATTGTTTTCACTGAGGAAATGAACTAGTCTGCTGTTAATGATAATGCAGAGGATTTTCCCAAGGTTGCTGTTGATGCATATCCCACGGTAGTTATTGGGGTCAAATTTGTCTCCACATTTGTGGATTGGGGTGATCAGTCCTTGGTTCCAAATATTGGGGAAGATGCCAGAGCTAAGGATGATGTTAAAGAGTTTAAGTATAGCTAATTGAAATTTGTGGTCTGTATATTTAATCATTTCATTTGAGGATACCATCAACACCACAGGACTTTTTGGGTTGGAGGGTTTGTATTTTGTCCTGTAGTTCATTCAATGTAATTGGAGAATCCAGTGGGTTCTGGTAGTCTTTAATAGTTGATTCTAAGATTTGCATTTGATCATGTATATTTTTTTGCTGTATGTTCTCTGTTATAGGGCCAAAAAGATTGGAGAAGTGGTTTACCCATACATCTCCGTTTTGGATAGATAGATCTTCGTGTTGTTGTTTGTTTAGTGTTTTCCAATTTTCCCAGAAGTGGTTAGAGTCTATGGATTCTTCAATTACATTGAGCTGATTTCTGACATGCTGTTCCTTCTTTTTCCGTAGTGTATTGTTTTAGTGATTCACCATAGTGAAGGCGTAGGCTCAGGTTTTCTGGGTCTCTATGTTTTTGGTTGGATAGGTTTCTCAATTTCTTTCTTAGGTTTTTGCATTCTTCATCAAACCATTTATCACTGTTATTACTTTTCTTTGGTTTTCTGTTAGAGATTTTTAGATTTGATAGGGAAGCTGAGAGGTCAAATATAGTGTTTAGGTTTTCTACTGCCTGTCTCCCTCCCTCTGTCTCCCTCCCTCCTCCTCCCTACCTCTACCTCCCTACCTCTGCCTCCCTACCTCTGTTCTACCTCCCTCTGTCTTCCTCCCTTCCACAACCTCTCTCCCTCTGCCTCCCTCAGTCTCCCTCCTTCCCTCTACCTCCCTCTCCCTCCCTCTACCTCTGCTGGTTCACTGTAAGAAATAATAGTATACAGCCTGGAACTAAAGTTACCTTACCACAGTACCTCACTAAGAAATAATAGAATACAGCCTGGAACTAAAGTTACCTTACCACAGCACCTCACTAAGAAAGAATAGAATACAGCCTGGAACTAAAGTTACCTTACCACAGCACCTCACTGAGAAATAATAGAATACAGCCTGGAACTAAAGTTACCTTACCACAGCACTTCACTAAGAAAGAATAGACTACAGCCTGGAACTAAAGTTACCTTACCACAGTACCTCACTAAGAAAGAATAGAATACAGCCTGGAACTAAAGTTACCTTACCACAGCACCTCACTAAGAAAGAATAGAATACAGCCTGGAATGAAAGTTACCTTACCACAGTACCTCACTAAGAAAGAATAGAATACAGCCTGGAATGAAAGTTACCTTACCACAGTACCTCACTAAGAAAGAATAGAATACAGCCTGGAACTAAAGTTACCTTACCACAGCACCTCACTAAGAAAGAATAGAATACAGCCTGGAACTAAAGTTACCTTACCACAGCACCTCACTAAGAAATAATAGAATACAGCCTGGAACTAAAGTTACCTTACCACAGCACCTCACTAAGAAATAATAGAATACAGCCTGGAACGAAAGTTACCTTACCACAGCACCTCACTAAGAAAGAATAGAATACAGCCTGGATTGAAAGTTACCTTACCACAGTACCTCACTAAGAAAGTTACTTCTAAGGATGAGAAAGTACACACGCACGCACACACACACACACACACACACACACACACACACACACACACACACACACACACACACACACACACACACACACACACACACACACACACACACACACACACACACACACACACACACACACTTCAGGCTTCATTTAGCAGTGAAGGTTAAAAGTATAGCCATAATGTGTGTTACTGCAGTGCCAGCCAGCTCCCCTGTGGCTCCATACTGCAGACTAGATCATCCCCCTAGTGGGAGCTGTGGAGCTGCTATGGTCCTAGTCCCTGGTGCTGTGTACCTGTGAAGCTGTGCAACTCTGCTGTGAAGCTGACAGGGCCAATAATGTGCTGTGAAAGTCTGCGGTGCACTACCCTAATCAGAGCTGTGGAACCACAGTGCTAGCCTGGTGCTGTAAAGCTGTGAAGCTGACAGGGCCATCACATAGCACTGCTGGGCTCTCACAGTGTGGAACGACCCTGACTCAGGAGTGACCTCCAGCTCAAGCTGGGCTGGCAGCAGAAACTAAGGGCTCTGGGGTGGAGATAAAGGCTGGGGTTCTGGCAAGGGTAAATGGGGCAATGGGATGGGATTTGTATGTTTTTCACATAAAAATGCACGTTTCTGGTTTTACTCAATATTTGAATACCATTTTAATGTGTTCAAAAAGCATGACATTCGAAAATGCTAATTCAATTTAATATACTGCAAAATCTGAACATTTAATTGGGAGTAAAAAGAACAGCAAGGGGAAATTGTGTTTAATTTACTTGATTTTCATAATATATCCTATCAACTTAAGAATTTTAAGTTGTTGCAACAACTTGCTATGGGGCTCCGTTTTTTAAAGGATCATTGGTAATTCAACATTTCTTGACTTTTTGATACTTTTACACAATGTTATATGCATGTTTGAAGAAAGGGGTGGGTGGGTGGGTGGGTGGGTGGGTGGGTGGGTGGGATGTATTTAAGCCCGGCTAGGCTGCAAATGTAAAATACAGAGTTCTCTCTCCTCAGACTATTCAAGATAACACTAAAGGGTTTTAATGAATAGGTATGAAGACTCCCTTGACAGTCTCACACTCTGACAGCCGGCCATAATGATGTTGATATGTCAAATATGCTTGTGAGAATAATGCTTTTCTGAGCAATTTCCTTCAACTCTATGAAAAACTAAATCACTGACATGTGAAATTCCTGTGTTGAGGATGGGTTAGCTGATCTAGGGAGGGGGAACCAGCCTTTTCAGACCGGTTAGGCAGCTGAAGTTATCCTTTTTGAAGGCAGACGGGGTAGTGAAGGTGTGTGTGAGTGTGTGTGAGAGGGCTGTAGGGGGTAGCCACACCTTCCCTGAGGTAGACTAGTGGGTTCATTGCTGTTGGATTGGTGCAGCAGGGTTTTGTTCTGGGCTTGGTTTCAGGGTGAGAGTCCATTCAGAGGCGAGACTGTCGGCTACGGGATTTATTCCGGCCCAGTGAGCTAGAGTAAGCAAGGAGAGGAGCTGTGTGTGTGTGTGTGGGGGGGGGGGGCTGGGGCTTCACTAGAGGATTTAACTTACAGTATATTGGAATGAGGGAGCACCTCGCTCAAACTGAGAGACGAGTGCAGGGAAGCAAGACGATACAATCTCTCATTATCAGAGTCTACAGGATGGAGAGAGATGGAGAGAGGGAGGGGGAAGAGGGGGTCTAAAAGAAAGTAAGAAATGTTTGTGTGTGAGAGAGACCAAAGAGAAATCCGGTAAAGAGAGGAAGAATTGGAAGATGATGGAAAAGAAGGAGATCCAAAAGGAAAGAGGGGCTGAGAGAAAGTGAGATGAAGAGATGAGAGGGTCAGTGACAGTGTTAGGACAGAGAGGCTGTTGTTTTCTATGAACACAGGAGAGCCTCTGTCTTCAGCTGCAGTCTTCTAAGCTTCAGTCCCTTATTTGTCCCAGAGATGCCCCCAAAGGGGATAGAGAGATGAGGAAGAGACTGGAGCCTAGCTAAAGCCCAATGAAGCCGCCCCTGTTTAAGACAGAATACTTTACATTTCTCACTCTCCTTCTTTCATTAGTGTAGGGATCTGTCATACGTCTCAAGGCAGCAGCCTGTTTTAGAAACCATTAGGTCTCAGTAAGATAGAAGTCATTTGTCAGGATATGATTTAGTGACTTTTTGTGTGTGTGTGTGTGTGTGTGTGTGTGTGTGGTTGTGAAGCACAGTGAGGACTTCTCTGAGCTGTCAGTAGAGAGAGTGCAGCCTATTCTCTTTCCTGGCCATTCCTGCCTCGGTGTGTGATTGTGTGTTTGTGAGTGTGTGTGTAGTTCTCTCCTGGCCCCTTGCCTGCCTCTGTCTTCTGTCTCCCTATAAGAAACAGCAATGGGAGTGTCTGTGTGTTACCCATGGGTTGAGCTACACTTCATTCTCACAGACCAGGTGTCAAGACAAAGAGCAGCTGCAGCATCTCTGTGTCAAACCATCTTTAGTGTGTGAGTGTGTGTGTGTGTGTTTGACTCTGGGATGGGCTCTGCTAAATCAAATCAAATCAAATCTTATTTGTCACATGCGTCAAATACAACAGGTATAGGTAGACCTTACCATGAAATGCTTACTTACAAGCCCTTAACCAACAATGCAGTTCAAGAAATAGAGTTAAGAAAATATTTACTAAATAAATGAAAGTAAATTAAACAATAACGAGGCTATATACAGGGGGTACCGGTACTGAGTCAATGTGCGGGGGTACAGGTTAGTCAAGGTAATGTGTACATGTAGGTAGGGGTAGCAGCAGTGTAAAAACAAAGGGGGCCATTTTATTAATTGTTCAGCAGTCTTATGGCTTGGGGGTAGACACTGTTTTGGACCTAGACTTGGTGCTCCGGTACCGCTTGCCGTGCGGTAGCAGAGAGAACAGTCTATGACTTGGGTGACTGGAGTCTTTGACAATTTTTTGGGCCTTCTTCTGACACCGCCTAGTATATAGGTCCTGGATGGCAGGAAGCTTGGCCCCAGTGATGTACTGGGCTGTACGCACTACCCTCTGTAGCACCTTAGGGTCGGATGCCGAGCAGATGCCATGCCAGGCGGTGATGCAAACGGTCAGGATGCTCTCGATGGTGCAGCTGTATAACCATTCGTGGATCTGGGGACCCATGCCAAATCTTTTCAGTCTCCTGAGGGGGAAAAGGTGTTGTCGTACCCTCTTCATGACTGTCTTGGTGTGTTTGGACCATGATAGTTTGTTGGTGATGTGGACACCAAGGAACTTCAAACTCTTGACCTGCTCCACTACAGCCCTGTCGATGTTAATGGTGGCCTGTTCGGCCCTCCTTTTCCTGTAGTCCACGATCAGCTCCTTTGTCTTGCTCACATTGAGGGAGAGGTTGTTGGCCTGGCACCACACTGCCATGTCGCTGACCTCCTCCCTATAGGCTGTCTCATCATTGTCAGTGATCAGGCCTACCACTGTTGTGTCGTCAGCAAACTTAATGATGGTGTTGGAGTCGTGCTTGGCCACGCAGTCGTGGGTGAACAGGGAGTACAGGAGGGGACTAAGCACGCACCCCTGAGGGGCCCCAGTGTTGAGGATCAGCGTGGCAGATGTGTTGTTGCCTACTCTTACCACCTGGGGGTGGCCCGTTAGGAAGTCCAGGATCCAGTTGCAGAGGGAGGTGTTTAGTCCCAGGGTCCTTAGCTTAGTGATGAGCTAGTGGTTACTATGGTGTTGAACGCTGAGCTGTAGTCAATGAACAGCATTCTCATATAGGTGCTATTTTTGTCCAGGTGGGAAAGGGCAGTGTGGAGTGCAATAGAGATTGCATCATCTGTGGATCTGTTGGGGCGGTATGTGAATTGGAGGGGGTCTAGGGTTTCCGGGATGATGGTGTTGATGTGAGTCATGACCAGCCTTTTAAAACACTTCATGGCTACCGACGTGAGTGCTACGGGGCGGTAGTCATTTAGGCAGGTTACCTTCTGCCTTATCTCTGTTTCAGGGTTAGAGATGATGAATGAGAGGAGATCATGGATGGTCTTCAGGCTTTATAGTGTTTCTTTAGCCTGCCTGGAGCGTGACCTTGAAGAGAACCAGCAGACAGATAGCTACACTATTCACCTCTGTAATTGATGTTCTCTGGGCTTGCTCTTTCACCACTGTAGGTGCATCCTAATTGGCATCCTATTCCCTATGTATTGCACTACTTTTGACAAGGGTGCATATAGGGAATAGGGTGCCATTTGGGGACGCAACCTGTAGCTGCAGAGGAGTTGGAGTTGAAATGGAGCAGTGGTCCATGTAACCAACCCAGACCTGTCCTCTTGAGACTATTGCACTGTGTACATTTTTCCGGTCAAACTAAATCAAGCACAGTTCAAGTATGAAAGTATTTGACATATGTATTTGACCTGTGCTGTGATCTTCAGAATTTTGTTATTAAGAATACATCAAGCTTTTTGTCAACAAACTATCTCCCTGGGTGACGTTTTTCTAGTTGACAAGCGTCACCCTTGAGTCAGGCAATAGTGTCAGTCTCACCCTTACTAGATTACTCAGGCTCTATAAGGCTCATGTGGTTGTTCCCCCTAGTCCTACATTCTGTTTCACCTGATGTGATGTGTGGGTTTGTTTTCCCCTGAGTAAAGGAAGAGGAGGGTAATTTGGCTTTGAGTCCCTCCCTCCCTCCCTCCCTTTCTCATGTTCCTTCTCTGTTCTCATCTGGTCACTGGGCGTCCTCTAGTCTCCTCTCTCTGATCTGTCTAGCTGGTAAATTCTCCCTGGGATCCCCTCAGGGGCCTCCTCTCTCTATGGGCTGAGTTCTGTCCCACAGGAGCTGCTGCGTGTATGTTGGGATGCCTTCTCTTCTGTGTGTATTTATAGAGGCAGGATCCTTCCAGTTCCTGTCCACACCACACTGTCTTCTCTCTCTCACCACCGTGTCTGAATTAATCAAAGTCAGAAAGACAACAGGGCTGTCAATACATTTCCCTCACTGCATTTCCCTTAACGCTTATAAGGGTCTCGGTACATATCGGCTCTCTTGCAAAAGTGTGCATCTGTGTGTGTATGTATGTGTGTGTGTGTGTGACCAGATTTTTAAGGATCAGTAGCTCATTAGTGTTGTGTTTGTCCTCATCGATCCAGACCACTGCTGCTAGAGCCACACTGCTACTGCCCTCTGAGTCCCTCTGGACTACTACTGCTGACCACGGCTAACTGCTACTGCCCTCTGACTCCCTCTGGACTACTACTGCTCTCTGAGTCTCTTGTCTCCTCTCAAGCACATAGGCCAGGGGGATGGAGTGATGGAGGGGAGGAGGGATGGAGGAGACGAAGGGAATGAGGGAAGGATGGATGGAGGGGAGGAAGGATGGAGGAGAAGGAGGGAAGAAAGCAATGAGGGACAGATGAAAGGATTCTTGGGCTAGGTTCAGAGGAGTTTAGCTTGCCTGAGAGAACTGAAGTAAACTTTGTGTCTCAAGACTAGGGCCAAGCTATAGAGGAGACCAGACAGACACAGAAACATACAGACAAACAGACAGAAAGACCGACAGACAGACCCCCCTACCACACCCTCACTGCACCCCTCTTAGCCTGGCTGACCTGTCACTCTGTTTGATTTCACCACACTGCTGCTGATGGTGGGGAGAACAGAACAGAACATCTGACATGACAGAGCAGCCATCAGAGGAGCTGTCAGCCAGGCTCTTATCTGTCAAACAAACCAATACCCCCTGTCCCTGTCTCTAACAGCTCTCCACTCCCTCCCTGTCCCTCCCTGTCCCTGTCTCTAACAGCTCTCCTCTCCCTCCCTGTCCCTCCCAGTCCCTGTCTCTAACAGCTCTCCTCTCCCTCCCTGTCCCTCCCTGTCCCTGTCTCTAACAGCTCTCCTCTCCCTCCCTGTCCCTCCCTGTCGCTGTCTCTAACAGCTCTCCTCTCCCTCCCTGTCCCTCCCTGTCGCTGTCTCTAACAGCTCTCCTCTCCCTCCCTGTCTCTAACAGCTCTCCTCTCCCTCCCTGTCCCCGTCTCTAACAGCTCTCCTCTCCCTCCCTGTCCCCGTCTCTAACAGCTCTCCTCTCCCTCCCTGTTTCTCCCTGTCACTGTCTCTAACAGCTCTCCTCTCCCTCCCTGTCTCTAACAGCTCTCCTCTCCCTCCCTGTCTCTAACAGCTCTCCTCTCCCTCCCTGTCCCCGTCTCTAACAGCTCTCCTCTCCCTCCCTGTTTCTCCCTGTCACTGTCTCTAACAGCTCTCCTCTCCCTCCCTGTCTCTAACAGCTCTCCTCTCCGTCCCTCTCTCTAACAGCTCTCCTCTCCCTCCCTGTCTTTGTCTGTCCATGTCCTGCTGTTACAGCCTCAGTGCTGACTGAGAGGGAAAAACAACCCCTTAACAACAAACCACTCTTTCTCAGAGTCATACTAGTATCAATGTAAAGTACCCATCCTGAAGAGGTGTGTGTGTCTGAACAGTAACAGTCGTCAGTATGGAAATCCTGCCTGTCGTTTTAATGTGCCTGTTATCATTCAGACCTGAGGGAGGAGACATTTAAACCAAACGATCTTGTTGTAACATCCTATGCATGACTCCTCTCCCTAATGCTGCCCCCCTCCCTTCGCATTCACACACACACACACACACACACACACACACACACACACACACACACACGCACACACACGCACGCACACACACACACACAATCACCTCACAGGCTTGGCAGCAGAGTAACCCTGTTTTTATTTACATGGTTTGGGCCGAGGGGTGATTACAAGGATGTCCAAAGGCCCTGATCATACCACACGCGTGACTGGCATTCATGTGCTTGGCAGCTAAACAGGAGGGGAGATGCAGGGAGGCACGCTGGTGAGTGTATGTGTGTGGAGTGTGTGTGTGTGAGTCACGTTCACACCGTTCTCAATCAGGGCTGGATGATCTAGGATTACTGGTGCTGCCTCCTTTCATCCTCTCAGGGGGCTGGTGTGTTTGTCTGAAGACAGAAAGACACAATGCTGTCTAAGACACAATGCTAATCACAGCTATAGATATGACCAACTGTAGGTGACTACGCATAGGCATGAGGCTGTACACATAGGGAGGGAGAGAGAGAGAGAGGGAGAGTGAGAGAGATCAAGCTCTCTGTCCTGTCTAACACACTATGCTAATCAGAGCTGTAGATGGCACCCAGTGAGGACTGAATGTAAAGCCTGTAGATCTTAGAGGAGATGGGATGCATGACCATGCTTAAACAGATATGGATCAGGAGATCTAGGTTCTGTATGTCAAGCAAAGATATTTGATATTATCTGCAGAGCTTTGGTACCAGCTGAGAGCTGTAATACAAACATATAAGTCTGGTGTTGAAAAATGACTATTCCGTAGAAATGTATAGAAGTCAACTGATGTTGCTACTACCCTTAAGGTTTTCTTTCTCAAAAGGCAATGTCTCAGTATCACTATGACAACTGTGTGTTATGTCTTAAATAATAATTGACCAGTCCTGTATGCATCGGTTCGACTTTGAACCTAAACAGTAAAAAAATTGCCCACATTTTCCTGTTATTCATAGAAAAATAATAATTTAACACACATCAGTCATTATTCAATTTAAATGTGGCAAATCATACATTTTTTATTTTCCAAATAAAGTAATTGTCTTTCCTCTGTGTGCAGCGTGCTATGGAATGGTGACAATGTGTGATGCGTGTGATAGGAGTCAGGCGCAGGAGAGTAATACGCATCCAAAGAGTTTATTCTGTCGATAAACAGTTGCGCAAGCATGCGACAACAACACTCAGGCACAGGGGAAAATACTACCCTGGCAACAACAAGGTAAGGGTAGCTCAACCGAGCTACACACAACTCACAACAAACAATCACCCACACAGACAAGGAAGCAGAGGGAACACTTATACAATGACTAATTGGGGATAAGGACCAGGTGTGTGTGATTAATTAGACAAGACAAGTGGAGTGATGATAAATGGATCGGCAGCAGCTAGTAAGCCGGTGACGACGAACGCCGAAACCTGCCCGAACAAGGAGGGGAGGCAGCCTCGGCGGAAGTCGTGACACAATAGGGGATTAGGGTTTCTAATTATCTTCCCAAATCCACTTTAGTCAGGCTAGTGAGTCTGCCCTGCGGCTGAGTTGGGGTTTATAGCTATTGAGTCTGCCCTGCGGCTGAGCTGGGGTTTATAGCTAGTGAGTCTGGTGAGTCTGGTGAGTCTGGTGAGTCTGGTGAGTCTGGTGAGTCTGGCTTGGGGCTCTGCTAGGTTTATATCCCTCTCACACCGCTGAGCTGCTGCTGGCTGGGGAGGGCAAAGTGAAAGAGAGAGAAAGGGAGAGAGAAATAAATAATTAGAGAGAAAGAGGAAAAGAGAAAACGTGACCATAACCCTGCCTGATTTCTCCTCTGCAGGACTGACAGGTGGAAACCTGATGTACCAGTGTCATAATGTCTCTCCCCTGACACCCACGCTATAGGATCTGTTGACCTATAGATTAAGCTATAGGTTGAAGACAGAGACTATAGGAACACTTTTCCTGCCAGCCAGGTAGAATACATCATATCATCCAGGTGGTTTATGGTACCGTATGGAGAATAGTCATTGAATAATTAATGTTATGTTATGTCCCTCTGCACCAATTATATGTGACCTCTGACCCTCTGTGGGTTCTATCTATCTCTCAGACCTGCTCCCCCATAGCAACAGGGGTGGGTTCTGCTAGAATGACCTTCAGGTCCCTGCTGTATGCCTCTATGACTATGCTGATGTCAGGGTTGCAGTTTGTGACGAATGTTGTGAAAAGGTCTGAATAAGTACAATTTGTTGAAATGATTGAACAGAGAGCCTGATTTCCTTGGCTAGCTCACTCAAACACTGCTCTGTCCGGCTGACGTGACCGCAAAGACACCGCCACCGCCAGATGTTGCTGAAGTCACCTCGTTCACCTCGTTGCCTGTCAATACGCGCCTGGCAATTAATTATTCCCATCTTATTCAGGACAGACGGGGAGGCGGGAGGGGACAGACGCACAGACAACCGTGTCATCCTGTCAAAGTGTTAGTCAGTCTTAAGGATGAATCATCTCTTCATGGCTTCTTCCCCTCCTCACCCCTTCTTCTCCCCCCTCCTCACCCCTTCTTCTCCCCCCTCCTCACCCCTTCTTCTCCCCCTTCCTCACCCATTCTTCTTCCCCCTTCTCACCCCTTCTTCTCCCCCCTCCTCAGCCCTTCTTCTCCCCCTCCTCAGCCATTCTTCTTCCCCCTCCTCACCCCTTCTTCTTACCCCTCCTCAGCCCTTCTTCTCCCCTCTCCTCACTTCTTCTTCTCGACCCTCCTCCCACCTCCTGACCCCTGAGAGTAGTGGCCAGATGGAATGTTTAGCGACAAGCTAATTAGCCCTCAGGCTGTGACACTCCCTCACTGTCTCAGGCTGGACAGGTTGTGTTTTTCCTCTCTCCCCACAGACCTCACTATCAGTTAGCTTCAGATTAGGCCAAGGTGCATAACTCGGTGTCCTATGTAGAGTTTGTATCCATGACCATGACATACCACTGCTACTCATGTTGAGAGAGTGAGCTGTGTGTGTGTACGGCTGTGTGTGACTGTGATCCTAACACAAGTTGAAGTGTGTTAGCCAGAACATCGCTGGCTCTCAACTTCCAGGAAAGCCTCAACCAGGGAAACAGACCCAGAAATAATGATGCTGTATGGCCATGGACATTCTGAGGCTGGGCTGGCGGCTTTTCTTCTCTTCATCATTATGTCACCTGCTGCCTCTCGGCCATGTGTGTGTGTCCCCTAGAGGAACGCCATTAGTTAGATACGATCATGCCCAGTGTCTTTCTTCAAGTGACAAACATGTTTTAATCCGACAGCCAGCAGCATACAATGTATATCTACATTTCAAAACATCACATGGCTAGTTGTGTCAATACACTGGGGCATCATTACAGCACTCAGAACATGGCCTTTCTCTTCCCCCCCCCCCCTCTCTCTCTCTCTCTCTCTCTCTCTCTCTCTCTCTCTCTCTCTCTCCCTCTCTCTCTCTCTCTCTCCTTCTCAGAATATGTCCTCTCCATCTCTCTATAGATAGACACATTTGGAGGAGTAAGTTCATCTTAACCTCCCCACCCACACCCACCAAAAAAAGAATAAATAAATATTATAATGAAAAAGTACAGTAGGCTCATTTCATGCTCTCAGACCTATAGACTACTTTATTGTTACGTTACTGCAGGAAGAAAGTTCAAACAAACACACACAATCCATACACTGAATTTCCAACCCCCATCACCCCAACACAACAGGTGTCACAAAGTGGTTTACAGTAACCTTACAGTGATTCAGTTATTAAGAGCCTCACATGACATAATAATATATTCGCCACTATCAGCATTTAATGATTGTATAAGACGCAAATACTTTTATGATGTATGGAATGGTTATTGCTTTATGCTATTTCTTTATAGTAATGGAAATTGTTTTACCCCAAAATCTATCAATCAATCAAAGAAAAGTAAATGCACAGTGCATTAGCGGTAAAAGAGTAACACAGCTGACTCAATCATCTGTTTTGATGCACTCCAACCTACATGGGTCCCATAGCCATTCCAGGCAAAGGCGGTGAAATCCCCACACTGAAGAGGGTTACCCTCAGGGAAAAACCCACAGCCACCAATGCAGTAGGTTTCAGCATTACCGCCTTTGGGTTTGACCCCAGAGCAGATGGCTGTGGCCGCCCGTTCATAGTTTATTGCTCTGAAACTGATGAAGCCTCCCTCAGTCTCCCCTTCAGTGTAAGGGCCATAGAACCTTTTGGTGGACTCTTTGTCCCCGAGGTCATACACTATGGGAATGGAGGGTCCATTGTCGGACAGGTGTGCCCCAACGTTGTACTCGACTGGGTAGCGGTGGAAGAGGTTGTACAGGTTTCCCCCGTACAGATGGAGGAAGCGCCTGTCAGTGTGGTAGCGCATGATGGCAGCCAGTTTCCAGTGGTTGACCGGAGTGTTGTTGGGAACGTGCCAGACTGACATGTCTTCTGCTACGATGTCGTAGTAGCCAGGATTCTTGAAGTCGTCATCCGTGGCTCCCTCCACTGTTCCGAAGGTCTTCCTGTTGGCCCAGTTGCCTTCCCCTTGTGGCCAGTTGGCGTTGTTGCCCTGCTGGCTGGTCCAACGATCGCCCACCGTGCACTTCCCGTAGATGTTGTCCTCGTGCACGCTTGCCACCAGAGTCCAGCCGCCGCCCGCTGTGGTCATGTCGCAGAAGGTCTGGTACACCACCCCAGTAGCTGTGGTCAAGTAGTACAGACCATTCTCAGATTGACCATATACGTCTTTAACTTCCTTGCAGCTTCTAGCAATGAACTGAGCCCTATTTCTTATCTCATCAAATTTGGCAACTTTTGGAGCACTTGTCGGTCCAATCTTCTTTACAGAATCAAGCGGTGAAGTGTTTGACGTCTGAAACGCCATAAGTAGAGGGATCGTCAGCAGAAAAGCCTGGTACATCATGTCTGTTGTAGTGAGGTTTCAGTGAGGATCTGTTGAACGTTTACATCCTTGAGGTACTTATACATGTTAATTCCTTGGCAATGCTCCAATATCAATGTTTGATAAAGCACATGTGCTTTTAACAATGACACACCTGGCAAATGTGGTCATGTGCACTCATGTCGAAAGGATCTTTGCACACCTTGTGTACAAAGATTAAGAAACACTGTGATGTGATCATTTAGGTGAAGGACAGCCCATATTAAAATAGCATGTAGGCAGGAGCCCATTTGTTTAATCTTCATACATGGGTATGTCAACTAAATCAAATATTTTGATGACAATTTATTTTAAGGTGCACATATATTAGCACATATATTATGGTGCACATATTAGCTAATGCTCCTAAGCAACTTTGCAGTATTACAAGCATTTCGCTACACCCGCAATAACACCTGCTAAATATGTGTTATACAATTTGATTTTATTAGAATTCGTAGTTTATAAGAGTGTATAAAAGTAGCTAATAGGGTCTTTATTATGTCTTATTAGCCATATATTAGGCCTTTATTTAGGTGCAATATGCAGAAATCGCTCTGCCATTTCCTGGTTGCTAAAATTCTAATGGTTTGCCTAATTTCAGTTTATGTGACAAAAGAAGCAGTCATTGTGTAGAGAATCATTGTATCATCTAAACCGCTGAGAAATATAATTTCCATAACCAACAATATTGTATTTTCAGCTGTTTCAAGCTGGTGTACAAAACCAAAAGTAAAAGACGGCAAAAACAAATGGGAAGCATAGAAATTGCACACAGAACAGATCTACCGCTTCTTATACTTGCTTTCAATGAAAATGACAGATCTATAACTCACATATCTATATGAATTTGGTCAGGTCGCCCAAAAAGTTACCTTTTGCAGCTTTAAGTATATATTTTTTTCAATCATTATAATGAATGTGTTACTGGCCAATCCTTAATAGATTTATTGTTAGTCATAATAGAGACATATTAGTATTTATTAAAGAGCAAGTTACACAAGAAGCAGGCTCTTAGTAAGCTAAAATGGGCACACCTCCCCACACCCATAAGCAAAAGCATGTAATGTTTGCCTGAAACAAAATAATTGTGTAGTTTAATTAAATGACATTGATTCATTGAAACCTGGTTCAGTCTGCTTTCCACCAG
Organism: Coregonus lavaretus; assembly: GCF_964263955.1. Taxonomy (NCBI): domain Eukaryota; kingdom Metazoa; phylum Chordata; class Actinopteri; order Salmoniformes; family Salmonidae; genus Coregonus; species Coregonus lavaretus. Next base: position 15,414,398 of record NC_139990.1, read on the forward strand.
ACACTGGGAGATGAATTAAACTTTCAGCAGGACAATAACCTAAAACACAGGCCAAATCTACACTGGATTTGCTTAACAAGAAGACACTGAATATTCCTGAGTGGCCGAGTTACAGTTTTGACTTAAATCGTCTTGAAAATCTATGGCAAGCCATGAAAATGGTTGTCTAGCAACGATGAACAGCCAATTTACAAAGTCAATTTAATACATTTTGAATTCAGGCTGTAACACAACAAAATCTGCAATAAGTCAAGGGGTATGAATGCTTTCTGAAGGCACTGTATGCGATTGTATACAAATGTAAGCAAGGTTTGAAATGATCATGTTTTAGTCAAATATTATATCTGTTTGGGCTTCTTGCCGTGAATTTGTAATATAAAAAATATTTTTAATTATGTTCTGGCCCCCTGACCAACCGCTCAAGAAAAAATCGGCCCGCGGCTGAATCTAGTTGATGATCCCTGATATACGCCATACAAGCTAACATTCAATTGAAAATTTGATGTAAACAATTAGCAACTAAACGTCCATACTGTATCTTTAAATCACAATGACCACTTGAAGGACACACATGACCACAAATGACTAAATGGGAATTTCCCAGGAAATGAGAGAAACGTTTACTTAAGGTGTTGTGTCGATACGGCATCAGCTATTCTAAACCCCTCTACAAACACATATGACATATATAACACATATGCAAACTCTCCTTCACTGAACCATAAGCTAAATAAATACATAGACTAATCAAATGCAAACTCTCCCTCACTGAACCATAGGCTAAACAAATACAAACGTCATTGTCCAAATACATGTACTTGCAGCAAGTCCTAATACAAAGATACACTATGGAAGTGTACTATATCATGAAACTACACATTCTTAGTTTCAGGAACATTATACGCTTTTGCTCATGTGTGGGGAGATGTAATGTGGCCTTTCTATCCAATGTGATCATTTCTGGACAATATTATAACAATATTATAAGAATAAGGTAATACTTAGATATAGGGAACACATCTTAAGGTACTATGCTTTTATTAGTTCTACATTGAGAAACCTTACTAAGAGTATTTTTATTGTGTAACTTGCTCTTTATTAAATACTAATATGTCTTTATTATGACTAACAATGAGGTTATTAAGATTTGGCCAGTAATACGTGACTTATAATGTTTGAATAAGAAAACACTTAAGGACTAATAAATGGCTAATAAAACATTATAAAAGGCTTATTAGCTGCTTGTATACACACCTATTAACTACAAATTAGTGGCTAATATGTGCACCTTAAAATAAAGTCTTAACAAGGTTTTCAACGGCAACTATCTGGTAAAAGTGCCCTGTTATTTTTGGATGGTACTCTATATCGTACAAGTTAAGCCATCTGAAGATAGATATGTAGAAACTAAACACTATAGCTCAGTCTTTCCCCTAAGTTATTGTTCAGATGGGGAGCAAATACCCTGTTGCACCAAAAATTTAAAATGGAAACCAATAGAAGCCAAAGTCTATATATATATATATATATATATATATATATATATATATATATATATATATACAGTTGAAGTCGGAATTTTACATAAACTTAGGTTGGAGTCATTAAAACTCATTTTTCAACCACCCCACAAATTTCTTGTTAACAAACTATAGTTTTGGCAAGTCGGTTAGGATATCTACTTTGTGCATGACACAAGTAATTTTTCAAACAATTGTTTACAGACAGATTTCACTTATAATTCACTGTATCACAATTCCAGTGGGTCAGAAGTTTACATACACTAAGTTGACTGTGCCTTTAAACAGCTTGGAAAATTCCAGAAAATGATGTCATGGCTTTAGAAGCTTCTGATAGGCTAGTCAATTGGAGGTGTACCTGTGGATGTATTTCAAGGCCTACCTTCAAACTCAGTGCCTCTTTGCTTGACATCATGAGAAAATCAAAAGAAATCAGCCAAGACCTCAGACATTTTTTTTTTGACCTCCACAAGTCTGGTTCATCCTTGGGAGCAATTTCCAAACGCCTGAAGTTACCACATTCATCTGTACAAACAATAGTATGCAAGTATAAACACCATGGGACCACGCATCTGCAACAAGAGCAAAGGACCTTGTGAAGATGCTGGAGGAAACAGGTACAAAATTATCTACAGTGGGGAGAACAAGTATTTGATACAATGCCAATTTTGCAAGTTTTCCTACTTACAAAGCATGTAGAGGTCTGTAACTTTTATCATAGGTACACTTCAACTGTGAGAGACGGAATCTAAAACAAAAATCCAGAAAATCACATTGTATGATTTTTAAGTAATTCATTTGCATTTTATTGCATGACATAAGTATTTGATCACCTACCAACCAGTAGGAATTCCGGCTCTCACAGACCTGTTAGTTTTTCTTTAAGAAGCCCTCCTGTTCTCCACTCATTACCTGTATTAACTGCACCTGTTTGAACTCGTTACCTGTATAAAAGACACCTGTCCACACACTCAGTCAAACACACTCTAACCTCTCCACAATGGCCAAGACCAGAGATCTGTGTAAGGACATTAGGGATAAAATGGTAGACCTGCACAAGGCTGGGATGGGCTACAGGACAATAGGCAAGCAGCTTGGTGAGAAGGCAACAACGGATTTTGGCCCACTCCTCCATACAGACCTTCTCCAGATCCTTCAGGTTTCGGGTCTGTCGCTGGGCAATACGGACTTTCAGCTCCCTCCAAAGATTTTCTATTGGGTTCAGGTCTGGAGACTGGCTATGCCACTCCAGGACCTTGAGATTCTTCTTACGGAGCCACTCCTTACTTGCCCTGGCTGTGTGTTTCGGGTCGTTGTCATGCTGGAAGACCCAACCACGACCCATCTTCAATGGTCTTACTGAGGGAAGGAGGTTGTTGGCCAAGATCTCGCGATACATGGCCCCATCCATCCTCCCCTCAATACGGTGCAGTCGTCCTGTCCCCTTTGCAGAAAAGCATCCCCAAAGAATGATGTTTCCACCTCCATGCTTCACGGTTGGGATGGTGTTCTTTGGGTTGTATTCATCCTTCTTCTTCCTCCAAACACGGCGAGAGGAGTTTAGCCCAAAAAGCTCTATTTTTGTCTCATCAGACCACATGACCTTCTCCCATTCCTCAACTGGATCATCCAGATGGTCATTGGCAAACTTCAGACGGGCCTGGACATGCACTGGCTTGAGCAGGGGGACCTTGCGTGCTCTGCAGGATTGTAATCCATGACGGCGTAGTGTGTTACTAATGGTTTTCTTTGAGACTGTGGTCCCAGCTCTCTTCAGGTCATTGACCAGGTCCTGCCTTGTAGTTCTGGGCTGATCCCTCATATTCCTCATGATCATTGATGCCCCACAAGGTGAGATCTTGCATGGAGCCCCAGACCGAGGGTGATTGACCGTCATCTTGAACTTCTTCCATTTTCTAATAATTGCGGCAACAGTTGTTGCCTTCTCACCAAGCTGCTTGCCTATTGTCCTGTAGCCCATCCCAGCCTTGTGCAGGTCTACCATTTTATCCCTAATGTCCTTACACAGATCTCTGGTCTTGGCCATTGTGGAGAGGTTAGAGTGTGTTTGACTGAGTGTGTGGACAGGTGTCTTTTATACAGGTAACGAGTTCAAACAGGTGCAGTTAATACAGGTAATGAGTGGAGAACAGGAGGGCTTCTTAAAGAAAAACTAACAGGTCTGTGAGAGCCGGAATTCTTACTGGTTGGTAGGTGATCAAATACTTATGTCATGCAATAAAATGCAAATGAATTACTTAAAAATCATACAATGTGATTTTCTGGATTTTTGTTTTAGATTCCGTCTCTCACAGTTGAAGTGTACCTATGATAAAAAATTACAGACCTCTACATGCTTTGTAAGTAGGAAAACCTGCAAAATCGGCAGTGTATCAAATACTTGTTCTCCCCACTGTATATCCACAGTAAAACGAGTCCTATATTGACATAACCTGAAAGGCGCTCAGCAAGGAAGAAGCCACTACTCCAAAACCGCCATAAAAAAGCCAGACTACTGTTTGCAAGTGCACATGGGGACAAATATCGTACTTTTTGGAGAAATGTCCTCTGGTCTGATGAAACAAAAATAGAACTGTTTGGCCATAATGACCATCGTTATGTTTGGAGGAAAAGGGTGTGGCTTGCAAGCCGAAGAACACCATCCCAACCGTGAAGCACGGGGGTGCTTTGCTGCAGGAGGGATTGGTGCACTTCACAAAATAGATGGCATCATGAGGAAGGAAAATTATGTGGATATATTGAAGCAACATCTCAAGACATCTCAGTCAGGAAGTTAAAGCTTGGTCGCAAATGGGTCTTCCAAATAGACAATGTCCCCAAGCATACTTCCAAAGTTGTTGCAAAATGGCTTAAGGACAACAAAGTCAAGGTATTGGAGTGGCCATCACAAAGCCCTGACCTCAATCCTATAGAAAATATATGGGCAGAACTGAAAAAGTGTGTGCTAGCAAGGAGGCCTACAAACCTGACTCAGTTACACCAGCTCTGTCAGGAGGAATGGGCCAAAATTCACCCAACTTATTGTGGGAAGCTTGTGGAAGGTTACCTGAAACGTTTGACCCAAGTTAAACAATTTAAAGGCAATGCTACCAGATACTCATTGAGTGTATGTAAACTTCTGACCCACTGGGAATGTGATGAAAGAAATAAAAGCTGAAATAAATCATTCTCTATACAGTTATTCTGACATTTCACATTCTTAAAATAAAGTGGTGATCCTAACTGACGTAAGACAGGGAATTTTTACAAGGATTAAATGTCAGGAATTGTAAAAAATAAGTTTAAATGTATTTGGCTAAAGTGTATGTAAACTTCCGACTTCAACTGTAAAAAGTATTCAGACCCTTTGCAATCAAACATCTCTGGAGAGACCTGAAAATAGCTGTGCAGCGACGCTCCACATCCAACCTGACAGAGCTTGAGAGGATCTGCACAGAAGAATAGGAGAAACTCCCCAAATACATTTGTGCCAAGCTTGTAACGTCATACCCAAGAAGACTCAAGGCTGTAATCGCTTCCAAAAGTGCTTCTTCAAAGTACTGAGTAAAGGGTCTGAATACTTATCTAAATGTTATATTTCTAGAAACCTGTTTCTGTTTTGTCATTATGAGGTATTGTTTGCAGATTGATGAGGGGGAAAAAATAATTTAATCCATTTTAGAATAAGGGTGTAACGTAACAAAATTTGCAAAAAGTGAAGGGGTCTGAATACTTTCCGAATGCACTAGATATTATAGTGCTGTGCTATTCTCCATGTTTTGTGTTTATTGGAGTGAAGCTGAAAAGTAGGTTACACCTCTTCTAAAAATGCATTCTTGCTCTACCTCCCAACAATCCACACTGCCAGAGAACTACGAAATACAAGTAGAACAGAGCGTGATTGACCTGTAAAGCAACTCAGAGTATGGCTGAATAACTGCCTTTACTCCTGAATGTTAAATTGATAATTTTCCACCTCCACCCTAGAGCTTCACCACACACAGGCACAGTGAACCCCAAAGGACATCCATAAATTGAGCGTGTGGCTGATGGCATCCAAGTACACAGCAAACATGCACACACCCACACACATATACACACATAGACACACACACACACACACACACACACACACACACACACACACACACACACACACACACACACACACACACACACCCCTCCAAGAACTGTATAAGACAGGTATAGGTCACATTGGCCAAGTGCTGACATCGATTAATTGAGGGCTTGTGACGCTGTGCGCCATGTGTTTCTCTGTGTGAGTGGGGAGACATGAGGACGGCAAGGGGACAGTAGTGTGACAGGGTGACAGGAGGGGGGGACAGGTCCCCTAGGGGTCTCCTCTCTTTCTCCTTTCCCTCAAATAACCTTTCTGGTCCCTTGATCACGTCGCTGACGGTTTCCGGTGAGTATTTCATGAGCCATTGTGATTTAAAAAAGAAAAGAAGCCACTGCCGTCTCGCTGCCATTTTGCCCTTACGGCCTGAGATGTGTGATATGGAATACGTATTATGTGTACACACTAGGGTTGTGCGGTATCCAGATTTTCATATCGTCATACAATTCTTCTCTCAACCTGCTAACTAAATATGCTAACGAGCGCAAACCAAAATAAATGAATGTAGAGACTCAGAGCTACAAAATGGTATATCATACACTGTAGTTGAGGAACCTTTGGGAAAGTAAAGCTATGAAAGTTGCTAAACTTGTAACCCCACTTTTGAGAAAAAAAGCCCTTGATTGTTTGGTACACCTACTGGAGAGCTCTTCTTTGTCTACACCTATTCAGCATCGTTCATAACCTCTTATGCCTTAGCCACACATCTCTTAAGGATTCATATGTGAGGCCATGTGCTAAACAGTACGGTAGTGTAGTAAACAACCAAAGATTTCAAGACTAAAAGTGGTGAAAGTAGTAGCCTACAATGAGGAAAAACTCCAAGTAAAAATACACTTTATCTAGTCCTTCGCCTATATCCTAATCTGGCTAGTGCAGGTCATGTAGTTCCTCACCTTACCGTCTCTGGTAAATACACTATATCAAATAAAATCAAAATTTGTTCGTCACATGCACAGGATACAGAAGGTGTAAACCGTACAGTGAAATGGTTACTTGCATATAGAAAGTGTCCTATCCAGATACAAATATTGTATAAATATTTTATAATTATTAGATGATGCTTACCCAGACACACTTGTCTAAATTGATGGGTCATGAAATAAATGCTATAACCACCCCCCAGCCACATCTAGCTAAGTGGATGGGTCACTATTGTCTAGACATGTACACATGTTCATGAAATAAAATAGATGGCCTAATCACCCCAGACACACTTGTCTAAATTGATGGGTCATGTGAAATAAATTATATAACCAACCCCCAGTCAGTATTGTCTAGACATGTACACATGTTCATGAAATACAATATATGGCCATAATCACCCCCAGACACACTTGGCTATCTTTATGGGCAATGTAATTATCTGGTGAAGTGGAGTCTTTTGTTCAGACATGTACCTAGCTAGCTAGCTAAACAATGAACCATTATCCCAACCCATACTACTAGCAATATAAACGGATTGTCATAGCTAGCCACCATGCATGAAAAGCTGTAGTATGAATCTGCAGGTAGCTAAATCTAACCATCTAGGTTCAACGTTAGCTAGCTAGCTAACATTAGGCTATAACTGGATTTCTATGATACGAATAAAGTTACTACACAGATCATACACGTAATGTTAGCTAGCGAGCCAGCAAGCTAACGTTCGCTAGCTAGCTAACAGTACGTTTTAACATGCAATGAAAATGACTTTCTGACAAAATTAGAAACGTATATTATCTGAAAATGTAGCTAGACTCTTACCCGTATACATTGATGAATGCTTCACAGCAGACTGGAAACCCATTAACTAAGTAAGACGTCTTGTTGTTTTCGTTTTGTTTGTACAGCTTGTTTGGCCCGCGTTGTCAAGTCACTCCGGTTCACGCTGACCGTGTGCAGAAAGTAGTCCATCACAACTTTTTCCCACTGAGTAAGGATTATCTACACATACTGAGCATCTTATTTTATAGACAGAAGCATGCTACATGGCAGACCAATCCAAACTCATCTCTCGGCATGTCCAGCCCATCCATTATCTCAGCCAATTATGGCTAGCGGGAAGGTTCCTGTCTTTTTCCGTGGCTAAACCAACTAGGCTCGTAATTTAACAATTTCATTTGTATTTGCAGATGGCATACATGTTTGTTAAGGCACATGACAGTTCACATGTTCCAGAAGGCATTTCTGGCCAAAAACGCATTTTGATTTTAAAAAATGTTCAAATACCTCTCTGTGAAGTATTGACGTGTGACATACAGAACGCCTAGCTTCCTAAAACGGGTCACATGATGCTCCGTCACCTTATTAATTCAGCTACTTCCTTAGATAGCAAGTTAAAGTTAGGGGTGGTGTTAACTTAGAATTCTGAATTTTTCACGCATATCTTGCTGCGCTTTTTAAATGAATATCTAAAAAGCTTCTTACTGTAATTTCTGCTCGGCATCAGACTAATTTTGGGCTTCAGTTGCACTTCTAAACTCGGATGAGAATTCACAAACAGGCATTCTATCAGCAGACAGCACTCTGACTGATGTGTAGCTACTTTTCTCTGGTACTTTTCTCAGTGTAGCCAGCCTAATTTTCTCCGGTAAAATGCAAGATGAACTTAGGCAAAACATTAGGAAATGTAGCTGGCTACATTTTTTCTATGATAGGCCTAAACATTAGAAATATGATGGCCATGCATCGTTTTAGCAAAAAATACCTTGTTTTTTCATTGTAAGCTCATTTACATGTGTTGCTGCCAGCCAAATAGCGTTGCACTTCTGTTGTCATCTGATAAAACAATGAAGCTATTTTCTGCCAAATGTGTTGCAGTAATGTCTTTTCTGTGAAGGAAAACTATAGTTGCACGTCCCTGATCACGCTATTGAAGTAAAAAAACACTGCTGACTTTCAATATAAAACGCGACCCCTGTCAATACACAGCTGGACTCACCTGCTCTCGCTTTCTCCCGTTGTGCTATTTACAAACAAACACCTGACTGGCTCAACTGTTCTGCGGAACTACGTAAGTGTCAAAATGTTAAATAATGTGACAGGTGAAAGGTAGAACGTGATCTGCTTTAACTCCTAACGCATTGCCTCCACCCCAATGGACATTTATTTATTCATCACTGCTACGGTGATGATGTATATAGTTATATTTCATTTATTTTATTTTATTACCATTTTCATTATTTTATATAACTTGTTGGAGCTTGGTGCCTAAGATTTTCACTGTACCCTGCAATCACACCTGCAACCTTGTACAATGACTATTAAACACTCTGAATGTGAATCTCTGAAGTTGACTGCAGGTATTTACTTAAAAAATAGCTACAAATATTAAAATGTATTGAAAACTTCAAATAAATAGTTTCAACGGTTTTGACAGCATTGAAAAACCATCCTGTGGCTATTTCCAAATACCCCGGTATATGGTATATATGGTATACTGCCCAAGCCTAGTACACACACACACACACATATACACACACACACACACACACACACACACACACACACACACTTGTTTTTCTATCCTCGTGGGGGACCTAAAATTGGTTTCCATTAAAAATCCTATTTTCCCTAAACCTAACACTAACCCCAGTGTTTTCCATTAGCGCCGGCTTTCGGCTAATAATTTTCCACTTCATATTGACTAGGCTGCTTTTCATTTAAAAGTTTAAATTCGCTAGTCCGTCGAGCCCTCTCCCGCTAGAATGAACGATATTCATCTTCTAGCAATCTATTGATAGGATAGGCGCCTGTCAGTCACAAAGCGATCAATGACAGGGAAACGCAGCAGAGAGGAAGAGGCGAAGCGAGAGGTTTCACTCTCGCCAAAATCTGTCCAAAATAAGCCCAATGCATTTCTATGGGCTTATTTTGGACCTAAGCTTGTCGCCTGCCTTCCCGCCTTTGGGACAACAACTCCGATTGTTAGGGTGGAGACATTATATGCATTTCTCTTTTTCAGTCTAATTTCTTTACACGGAGGAGGAGAGAGCATGATGCTTGTGAAATAGCACGTCCCTTGTAAGTGGGTCGAAATCCAATAGCCTAATTGTTGTTTTCTTATGCATTAATTTTCTTTCACGTGTTTCACATAGCCAGCCACGCGTAGTCATGGCGCCAAGTAGGCTATTTACTGATTTGACAACTGAACAGCAAGTGTTGACTAGTTTATAAAAGGTGTCGGACTGACTGAATAATGTCAATCACCAATATCCCTTTGCGATTCATAAATCTTGCAACTTGGTTATATGTCCAATTGTCCATGGTATCACATCGGGACAAGTAAACCAAAGGATTTCCTAGTTTTCCTTTCCAAGAACGTCAGAGCTTGTCAAGTTCATCTTAACCTCCCCGCCCCACACCCACCAAAAAAATAAGTAAGAAAGATTACAATGAAAAAGTACGGTAGGCTCATTTGATGCTCTCAAATGTACTTTATTGTTACATTATTACAGGAAGAAAGTTTTAAAAAGCACAAACAATCCATACACTGAATTTCCAACCCCCATCACCCCAAGACAACAGGTGCCACAAAGTGGTTTACAGTAATCTTACAGTAATTCAGTTAAGAGCCTTACATGACATAATAATATTTGCCACTATTGCTATAAGCATTTAATGATTGTATGAGATGCAAATATTTTTATGATGGATGGAATGGTTATTGCTTTATGATGTTTCTTTATAGTAATGGATTGTTAGAGAAAAAATATCAAAGGTATTACCAAAAGTACTTTTAAATGTACTTTTAATTTCAAACTGTACGAATTGTTTTACCCAAAAATCAATCTATCATAAAATCAAAGAAAAGTAAATGCATGGTGAATTAGCGGTAAAAGAGTAACACCGCTGACTCAAGCATCTGTTTTGATACACTAAAGCCTATATGGGTCCCATAGCCATTCCAGGCAAAGCCAGTGAAATCCCCACACTGAAGAGGGTTACCCTCAGGGAAAAACCCACCGCCTCCAATACAGTAGTGTTCAACATTACCGCTTTTGGGTTTGACCCCAGAGCAGATGGCTGTGGCCGCCCGTTCATGGTTTATGGCTCTGAAACTGATGAAGCCTCCCTCAATCTCCCCTCCAGAGTAAGGGCCGTAGAACATTTTGGTGGACTCTTTGTCCCCGTGGTCATACACTATGGGAATGGAGGGTCCATTGTCGGCCAGGTGTGCCCCAACGTTGTACTCGACCGGGTAGCGGTGGAAGAGGTTGTACAGGTTTCCCCCGTACAGATGGAGGAAGCGCCTGTCAGTGTGGTAGCGCATGATGGCAGCCAGTTTCCAATGGTTGACCGGAGTGTTGTTGGGAACGTGCCAGACTGACATGTCTTCTGCTACGATGTCGTAGTAGCCAGGATTCTTGAAGTCGTCATCCGTGGCTCCCTCCACTGTTCCGAAGGTCTTCCTGTTGGCCCAGTTGCCTTCCCCTTGTGGCCAGTTGGCGTTGTTGCCCTGCTGGCTGGTCCAACGATCACCCACCGTGCATTTCCCGTAGATGTTGTCCTCGTGCACGCTTGCCACCAGAGTCCAGCCGCCGCCCGCTGTGGTCATGTCGCAGAAGGTCTGGTACACCACCCCAGTAGCTGTGGTCAAGTAGTACAGACCATTCTCAGATTGACCATATACGTTTTTAACTTCCTTGCAGCTTCTAGCAATGAACTGAGCCCTATTTCTTATCTCATCAACTTTGGCAACTTTTGGAGCACTTGTCGGTCCAATCTTCTTTACAGGATCAAGCGGTGAAGTGTTTATGGATGACGTCTGAAATGCCATCAGTAGCGGGATCGTCAGCAGAAAAGCCTGGTACATCATGTCTGTTGTAGTGAGGTTTCAGTGAGGATCTGTTGAACGTTTGCATCCTTGAGGTACTTATATATGTTAAGTCCTTGGCAATGCTCCAATATCAATGTTTGATAAAGCACATGTGCTTTTAACAATGACACCTGGCAAATGTGGTCATGTGCACTCATGTCGAAAGGATCTTTGCACACCTTGTGTACAAAGATTAAGAAACACTGAAGTGATCATTTAGGTGAAGGACAGCCCATATTAAAATAGCATGTAGGCAGGAGCCCATTTGTTTAATCTTCATACATGGGTATATCAACTAAATCAAATATTTAGGTGACAATCTATTTTAAGATGCACATATTAGCACATATACAGTGCATTGGGAATGTATTCAGACAACTTGACTTTTTCCTGATTTTGTTGCATTACAGCCTTATTCTAAAATGGATTAAATAAAATAAATAATTTCATCAATCTACACACAATACCCCATAATGACAAAGCGAAAACATATTTCTAGACATTTTTGCACATTTATTAATAATAAAAACTGAAATACCTTATTTGCATAAGTATTCAGACCCTTTGCTATGAGACTCGAAATTGAGCTCAGATGCATCCTGTTTACATTGATCATCCTTGAGATGTTTCTACAACTTGATTGGAGTCCACCTGTGGTAAATTCAATTGATTGGACATGATTTGGAAAGGCACACACCTGTCTATATAAGGTCCCACAGTTGACAGTGCATGTCAGAGCAAAAACCAAGCCATGAGGTGGAAAGAATTGTCCGTAGAGCTTCGAGACAGGATTGTGTCGAGACACAGATCTGGGGAAGGGTACCAAAAAATGTCTGCAGCATTGAAGGTCCCCAAGAAAACAGTGGCCTCCGTCATTCTTAAATGGAAGAAGTTTGGAACCACCAAGACTCTTCCTTGAGCTGGCCGCCTGTCCAAACTGAGCAATCGGGGGAGAAGCGCCTTGGTCAGGGAGGTGACCAAGAAACCGATGGTCACTCTGAAAAAACTCCAGAGTTCCTCTGTGGAGAGGGGAGAACCTTCCAGAAGGACAACCATCTCTGCAGCACTCCACAAATCAGGCCTTTATGGGAGAGTGGCCAGACGGAAGCCACTCCTCAGTAAAAGGCACATGATAACCCGCTTGGAATTTGCCAAAAGGCACCTAAAGGACTCAGACCATGAGAAACAAGATTCTCTGGTCTGATGAAACCAAGATTGAACTCATTGGCATGAATGCCAAGCGTCACGTTTGGAGGAAACCTGGCACCATCCTTACGGAGAAGCATGGTGGTGGCAGCATCATGCTGTGGGGATGTTTTTCAGCGGCAGGGACTGGGAGACTACTCAGGATTGAGGGAAATATGAACGGAGCAAAGTAAAGAGAGATCTTTGATGAAAACCTGCTCCAGAGCTCTCAGGACCTCAGACTGGGGCGAAGGTTCACCTTCCAACAGGACAAGGAACCTAAGCACACAGCCAAGATAATGAATGAGTGGCTTCGGGACAAGTCTCTGAATGTCCTTGAGTGGCACAGCCAGAGCCCGGACTTGAACCCGATCGAACATCTCTGGAGAGACCTGAAAATAGCTGTGCAGCGACGCTCACCATCCAACCTGACAGAGCTTGAGAGGATTTGCAGAGAAGAATGGGAGAAACACAGAGCCATTTGCTTGCTAACATTGAACCTGGTTGGTTAGCTACCTGCAGATTCATGCAGGGTAGTAAAGTCATGAGTTGGGATTATGGTTAATTGTTTAACTAGCTAGCTAACGTTAGCTGGCTGGCTTGCTAGCTAAAGTTACATGTATAATTTGACACGTTGTTTACCTAGCTAGGTTAATTGTTTACCTAGCTAGCTAGCTAGCTAGCTACATGTCTTAACAAAAGAGCGCAGAATAACTGATGAATTTACGAATGCACAACACCCGTTGAATATGGCCGGTGTCAGTAAACGTCAGCAAAAAAGCGTAATGAAATTGTTGGCAGCAGCACAGTTACAGTCACCAATGCTCTGGATAACAGAGAAAAACTGCCTAACTAGCTCTGCTAGGGCGAGTAAAATGGTCAGTGGGGCGCTGGTTAGGCTGTTTTCATATTATCCAAACGTAAACAATGAACCATAATCCCAATTTTGTGTCTGGAAGTAGCTAGCAAGCTAGCCAATGTTAGCCAGTTAGCTTGGGTGCTTGACTGCTGTTGTGAGGTCAGAACGCTCGGATCAACCCTACTCATCGGCCAGAGTGTCAAGTGTGCGCTCTGAACGCTCCGAAAGCGAAATTTGATGGGTGGGGCTAAAGCTTAAGGGGGTGTGAAAGATGCTGAATAGGTGTAGACAAAGAAGAGCTCTTCTGTATGTACCAAAACATTCAAAGGCCATTTTCTCAAAAGTGAGATTACAAATTTATCAACTTTCAAAGCATGATTACTTTCCCATTGTTCCCTTAAATGCAGTGTATGATATATCATTTTGTAGCTCTGTCTCTGCTTTTATCCAATGTAAAAAAACACAATTTCAAATGTTGCTACATAAGACCGAATCAAGGCAGTCAGTCACATATTTGTATTTAATAGAGAGCAAGTTACACAATAAACAGGCTCTTAGTAAGCTGTCTCAAAGTGGGACTGATAAGGACATAGTACCTGAAAATGTGTTCCCTATTCTAAAGTGTAACCATATTTTTACTGAAGAAATATTGTCCAGAAATGACCTCATTGGACAGAAAGGGGCACACCGCCCCACACCCATGAGCAAAAGCATGTAATGTTTGCCTCAAACAAAAGATTTGTGTAGTTTAATGAAATAAGACATTGATTAATATTATATCATATACGCCATACAAGCCAACATTCAAGTCAACATTTTATGTAAAACATTTAGCAACTAAACGTCCAAAGTGTATCTTTAAATCACAATGACAACTTTAAGGACATACGTGACCATAAAGGACTAATTGAGAATCATATCTTGTCAGGAAATTAGAGAAAAGTTTACTGAAGGTGTCGTGTCTATACGGTGTCCGCTATTCTCAACCCCTCTACAAACACATAGAACATATATAATACTCTCCCTCACTGAACCATAGGCTAAACAAATACATAGACTAATCAAATGCAAACACTCCTTCACTGAACCATAGACTAAAGAAATACACATAATTTTTTATCGTCACTTTCCAAATACATATAAATTACTTGCAGCAAGTCCTAATAGACGGCAAACATTCTACAAAAATTCTTCCTTTCAGGAAAATTATATGTTTTTGCTCATGTGTGGGGAGATGTGATGTGCCCCTTTCTTTCCAATGTGGTCATTTCTGGACAATATTTCTGCAAGTAAGAATAAGGTAACACTTAAATATAGGGAACACATCTTAAGGTACTATGCTTTTATTAGTTCTACATTGAGAAACCTTACTAAGAGTATGTTTCTTGTTTAACTTGCTCTTTATTAAATACTAATGTCTTTATTATGACTAACAATGAGGTTATTAAGAATTGGCCAGTAACACGTGACTTATAATATTTGAATAAGAAACCACTTAAGGCCTAATGTATGGCTAGTAAAACATTATAAAAGGCTTATTAGCTACTTCTATACATACTTATAAACTACAAATGAGTGGCTAATATGTGCACCTTAAAATAAAGTCTTAAGATTTGGTGACAATTAATTTTATTAGACACTAATTTGAAGTTTATAAGTGTTTATACAAGTAGTTAATAAGGTATTTATTATATGTTATTAGCCATATATTAGGCCTTTATTAATTGTTTTCTTTTTCAAACATTATAAATAATTTGATATTGGCCAATCCCTTTTAACCTAATTGTTAGTCATAATAAAGACATATTAGTATTTAATAAATTGCAAGTTACACAATAAACAGAGTCTTAGTAAGCTGTCTCAATGTGGGACTATTAAGGACATAGTATCTTCAAATGTGTTCCCTATTCTAAAGTGTAACTATATTTTTTATTGCAGAAATATTGTCCAGAAATGATCTGATTGGACAGAAAGGGGCACACCTCCCCACACCCATGAGCAAAAGCATGTAATGTTTGCCTGAAACAAAATATTTGTGTAGTTTCTTGAAATAAGACATTGATACATATTATATCATATTCACCATACAAGCCAACATTCAAGTAAAAATGTTATGTAAAGAATTAGCGACTAAACGTCCTTAGTGTATCTTTAAATCACAATGACCATTTTAAGGACACACGTGACCATAAAGGACTTATTGGGAATTATATTTTGTCATATCAATGTTGTGACATTGATGTTACCAGGAAATGAGAGAAAAGTTTACTTAAGGTGTCGTGTCGATATGGTGTCGGCTATTTTCAACCAATGTACAAACACATATAACATATATAATACATTGGCAAACTCTCCCTCACTGAACCATAAGCTAAACAAATACAAAGGATTTTTTTTTAGCGTCACTGTCCAAATACATGTACTTGCAGAAAGTCCTAATACATAGTGGACATTCTTATTTAAATATACTCTATGGAAGTGTATTACATCATGAAACTACTCAAATTCTTAGTTTCAGGAACATTATACACTTTTGCTCATGTGTGGGGAGATGTAATGTGGCCTTTCTATCCAATGTGATCATTTCTGGACAATATTATAACAATATTATAAGAATAAGGTAACACTTAGATATAGGGAACACATCTTAAGGTACTTTGCTTTTATTAGTTCTACATTGAGAAACCTTACTAAGAGTATTTTTATTGTGTAACTTGCTCTTTATTAAATACTAATATGTCTTTATTATGACTAACAATGAGGTTATTAAGATTTGGCCAGTAACACGTGACTTATAATGTTTGAATAAGAAAACACTTAAGGACTAATAAATGGCTAATAAAACATTATAAAAGGCTTATTAGCTGCTTGTATACACACCTATTAACTACAAATTAGTGGCTAATATGTGCACCTTAAAATAAAGTCTTAACCACGTTTTTAACGTTGTGCAATTGTCTGGTAAGAGTGCCCTGTTATCTATATCGTACAAGTTAAGCCATCTGAAGATAGATATGTAGAAACTAAACACTATAGCTCAGTCTTTCCCCTAAGTAATTTTTCAGGCAGGGAGCAAAGACCCCCTCATCCCTGTGGTAACAACATTGTGAATGGAAACCAATAGAAGCCAAAGTCTTTGAAGCAGGAAATTATATAGAGTATATATACGGTACCAGTCAAAAGTTTGGACACACCTACTCATTCAAGGGTTTTTCTTTATGTATACCAACCCTACCTTGTCACAAAACAACTGATTGGCTCAAACACATTAAGATGGAAAGAAATTCCACAAATTAACTTTTAACAAGACACACCAGTTAATTGAAATGCCTTCCAGGTGACTACCTCATGAAGCTGGTTGAGAGAATGCCAAGAGCGTGCAAAGCTGTCATCAAGGCAAAGGGTGGCTATTTTAAGAACTTTTTTGGTTACTGCATGATTCCATATGTGTTATTTCATAGTTTTGATGTCTTCACTATTATTCTACAATGTAAAAAATAGTAAAAATAAAGAAAAACCCTTGAATGAGAAGGTGTGTCCAAACTTTTGACTGGTAGTGTATATAGTGCTATTTCTATTTATATACAGTGAGGGGAAAAAGTATTTGATCCCCTGCTGATTTTGTACATTTGCCCACTGACAAAGAAATGATCAGTCTATAATTTTAATGGTAGGTTTATTTGAACAGTGAGAGACGGAATAACAACAACAGAATCCAGAAAAACGCATGTCAAAAATGTTATAAATTGATTTGCATTTTAATGAGGGAAATAAGTATTTGACCTCCTCTCAATCAGAAAGATTTCTGGCTCCCAGGTGTCTTTTATACAGGTAACAAACTGAGATTAGGAGCACACTCTTAAAGGGAGTGCTCCTAATATCAGTTTGTTACCTGTATAAAAGACACCTGTCCACAGAAGCAATCAATCAATCAGATTCCAAACTCTCCACCATGGCCAAGACCAAAGAGCTCTCCAAGGATGTCAGGGACAAGATTGTAGACTTACACACGGCTGGAATGGGCTACAAGACCATCGCCAAGCAGCTTGGTGAGAAGGTGACAACAGTTGGTGTGATTATTCGCAAATGGAAGAAACACAAAATAACTGTCAATCTCCCTCGGCCTGGGGCTCCATGCAAGATCTCACCTCGTGGAGTTGCAATTATCATGAGAACGGTGAGGAATCAGCCCAGAACTACACAGGAGGATCTTGTCAATGATCTCAAGGCAGCTGGGACCATAGTCACCAAGAAAACAATTGGTAACACACTACGCCGTGAAGGACTGAAATCCTGCAGCACCCGCAAGGTCCCCCTGCTCAAGAAAGCACATATACAGGGCCGTCTGAAGTTTGCCAATGAACATCTGAATGATTCAGAGGAGAACTGGGTGAAAGTGTTGTGGTCAGATGAGACCAAAATCGAGCTCTTTGGCATCAACTCAACTCGCCGTGTTTGGAGGAGGAGGAATGCTGCCTATGACCCCAAGAACACCATCCCCACCGTCAAACATGGATGTGGAAACATTATGCTTTGGGGGTGTTTTTCTGCTAAGGGGACAGGACAACTTCACCGCATCAAAAGGACGATGGACGGGGCCATGTACCGTCAAATCTTGGGTGAGAACCTCCTTCCCTCAACCAGGGCATTGAAAATGGGTCGTGGATGGGTATTCCAGCATGACAATGACCCAAAACACATGGCCAAGGCAACAAAGGAGTGGCTCAAGAAGAAGCACATTAAGGTCCTGGAGTGGCCTAGCCAGTCTCCAGACCTTAATCCCATAGAAAATCTGTGGAGGTAGCTGAAGGTTCGAGTTGCCAAACGTCAGCCTCGAAACCTTAATGACTTGGAGAAGATCTGCAAAGAGGAGTGGGACAAAATCCCTCCTGAGATGTGTGCTAACCTGGTGGCCAACTACAAGAAATGTCTGACCTCTGTGATTGCCAACAAGGGTTTTGCCACCAAGTACTAAGTCATGTTTTCAGAGGGGTCAAATACTTATTTCCCTCATTAAAATGCAAATCAATTAATAACATTTTTGACATGCGTTTTTCTGGATTTTTGTTGTTGTTATTCTGTCTCTCTCTGTTCAAATAAACCTACCATTAAAATTATAGACTGTCTTTGTCAGTGGGCAAACGTACAAAATCAGCAGGGGATCAAATACTTTTTTCCCTCACTGTATATTTTATTTTTTTATTACCATTTTCATTATTTTATTTAACTTAGTCCTGCATGTTGGAGCCTAAGATTTGCACTGTACCCTGCAATCACACCTGCAACCCTCTGTATGTGACTATTAAGCACTAAATCTGAATCTTTGAAGTTGACTGCTGGTATTTACTTAAAAAATTGCTACAAATATACAAATGTATTGAAAAACTTCTAAGAGATAGTTTCAATGGTATTGACAGTATTGAAAAACCATCCCGTGTCTATTTCCAAATACCCCGGTATACGGTATATACGATATACCGGCCAAGCCTAGTAAACACATGCGTGCATGTGCGTGTTTCTATAGGCTTATTTTGGATTTAAACTTGTCGCCTGCCTTCCCGCCTTTGGGACAACAACTCCCATTGTTAGGGCGGAGACATGAGTATCTGGTCATTATATACAGATCTCTGGTTGCAGTCAAATTTCTTTACACGGAGGAGGAGAGAGCATGATGCTCATGAATTTGTATGTCCCATAATGTAAGTGGTAACAATGAGTCGAAATCCAATAGCCTAATTATTATCCTGAAAGAAACGGAAAAAAACCGGAAACCTGGAAAAACATAACGATGAATTATAATTTTTTGATAATGTGGGCTATTTACTTATTTTAAAAAAAAAATAAAATACATAATTTATAGAACAAACATCATTGCCTCAATTCTTGCAGTAAAATTGTAAATAAGACTTTAATCTCAAGAGAGGACAGGTTAAATGTTAAAAAAAGGTTTAATGTTCTCTTTCTAAGAAAATAGTCCTGATCATATAGGCCAATACCTAGACAATATCCAAAATAACTAACAATACACTGAATTCATACTTTTTCTGTAATTTAAATTGTAAAGTCATGTCTTTCTACACAATACCACAACTCATTTTTCCAATCTGGGAGGTAAACTCGATAAAGTATTCAATAATTCCGCTGTGTATTTCAGATGGAATCAAGCCATTAGAATGTACCATAGGCCACCAAAATAGAGCTCCTTCAGCCAAAAACTGTGAACCGCCTGGCTAGTTTTTCATTTTGCTGGCTACTTCATGTACACTACATGACCAAAAGTATGTGGACACCTGCTTGTCGAACATCTCATTCCAAAATCATGGGCATTAATATGGAGTTGGTGCCCCCTTTGCTGCTCTCACAGCCTCCACTCTTCTGGGAAGGCTTTCCACTAGATGTTGGAACATTGCTGTGAGGACTTGCTTCCATTCAGCCACAAGAGCATTAGTGAGGTCGGGCACTGATGTTGGGCGATTAGGCCTGGCTCGCAGTTGGCATTCCAATTCATCCCAAAGGTGTTAGATCGGGTTGAGGTCAGGGCTCTGTGCAGGCCAGTCAAGTTCTTCCACAGCGATCTCGACAAACCATTTCTGTATAGACCTCGCTTTGTGCACGGGGGCATTGTCATGCTGAAACAGGAAAGATTTCCCTTCACTGGAACTAAGGGGTCTAGCCCGAACCATGAAAAACTGCCCCAGACCATTATTCCTCCTCCACCAAACTTTATAGTTGGCACTATGCATTCGGGCAGGTAGCACTCTCTTGGCGTCCACCAAACCCAGATTTGTCCGTCAGACTGCCAGATGGTGAAGCATGATTCATCACCCAGAGAACGTGTTTCCACTGCTTCAGAGTCCAATGGCGGCGTGCTTTACACCACTCCAGCCAATTCTTGTCATTGCGCATGGTGATCTTAGGCTTGTGTGCGGCTGCTTGACCATGGGAACCAATTCATGAAGCTCCCGACGAACAATTGTTGTGCTGAAGTTGCTTCCAGAGGCAGTTTGGACTCGGTAGTGAGTGTTGCAACCGAGGACAGACGATTTGACAAACTGACTTGTTGGAAACATTGAAAGTCACTGAGCTCTTCAGTACAGGCTATTCTACTGCCAATGTTTGTCTATGGAGATTGCATGGCAGTGTGCTCAATTTTATACACCTGTCAGCAACCGGTGTGGCTGAAATAGCCAAATCCACTAATTTGAAGGGGTGTCCACATACTTTTATGTATTTAGTGTACTTGTGGAAAACACTGTAAGCCTAACCCTAATTCTAACCCTAACCCTAAACCTAACCCCTATGTTTAAAATAGCCTTTGTCCTCGTCGGGATGTGG
Source organism: Coregonus lavaretus (assembly GCF_964263955.1). Taxonomy (NCBI): domain Eukaryota; kingdom Metazoa; phylum Chordata; class Actinopteri; order Salmoniformes; family Salmonidae; genus Coregonus; species Coregonus lavaretus. The sequence goes on from NC_139990.1 coordinate 15,435,235, forward strand.
TAAATTTCCCCACGAGGGAGAATTTCCCTTGTTTTACTAATCTTATGGGGACTGTTGGGGATTTCAGGTCCCCACGAGGATAAAATAACCACACACAACACACACACACACACACACACACACACACACACACACACACACACACACACACACACACACACACACACACACACACACACACAGAGACCACTGATATGGAATGAGCTTCACTTCCATCAGCTAGATCAGGACACTGCAATCTATCCAGCAGATTGAGGCTGTCAAGAATACAGGGGACAATTAACTGTGTGTGCTTGCATGTGGGTTTGTGCGGGCTTGTGTGCGCGTTTGTGTGCGTGTTTGTGTGTGTGTTTTTGTGTTTTGTGTTTTTGTTGTTGTCTGTGTGTGACTGCTGCAGCCAATCAAGTGTCATATTAGTCTGCTGGGCCACTGGTAGTTTCTGATGAAAACTGTGGCAGGGCCTGCATTTTAATACAGGGAAGATGGTTACCCCGAGGACAGGGAAGACCGCATGAAACTGCTATGGAAATGTAGATGGTCTTCTTTGTGATGTTTTAGCCAGCAGGGTAAATGTAGATGGTCTTCTTTGTGATGTTTTAGCCAGCAGGGTAAATGTAGATGGTCTTCTTTGTGATGTTTTAGCCAGCAGGGTAAATGTAGATGGTCTTCTTTGTGATGTTTTAGCCAGCAGGGTAAATGTAGATGGTCTTCTTTGTGATGTTTTAACCAGCAGGGTAAATGTAGATGGTCTTCTTTATGATGTTTTAGCCAGCAGGGTAAATATAGATTGTCTTCTCTGTGATGTTTTAGCTAGCAGGGTAAATGTAGATGGTCTTCTTTGTGATGTTTTAGCCAGCAGGGTAAGTGTAGATGGTCTTCTTTGTGATGTTTTAGCCAGCAGGGTAAATGTAGATGGTCTTCTTTGTGATGTTTTAGCCAGCAGGGTAAATGTAGATGGTCTTCTTTGTGATGTTTTAGCCAGCAGGGTAAATGTAGATGGTCTTCTCTGTGATGTTTTAGCTAGCAGGGTAAATGTAGATGGTCTTCTTTGTGATGTTTTAGCCAGCAGGGTAAGTGTAGATGGTCTTCTTTGTGATGTTTTAGCCAGCAGGGTAAAGCACTATGCTGTGACTCAGAACCATCTCCATAGAGAAATATCATAACTGGCATAGGCATTAGGTATGAGAAGTGTGTGTGTCCGTGTCGGGGTGGAATTGTTAATCCATTTAGGAAATTCCAAAGAACAGGCAGAATAAATTACACCCAATGTATGTATATGGAAAATAATACATTTTGTTTTGTAACCCAGAATTTTTTTTCTTTCAACTCGCCAAATAGAGACATTTAAAATGATCACTCTTTGAGAATAACTGTTCCAGAAGCGAGATGCGCATCACTTCGCAGTGGCAACTTCTTTCATTTGTAAAAAAAATTATGTTATATTTTATTCTGTTATATTACTTTTTGTTACTATACAATAGGTGTCTTGACTGTGATAAGGGCTCGGGAAATAAGAGTGTCTTGTGTGCTAAATTAATAAAACAAGGCTATGTCATTGCACGGCCATTGGCTTCAACAAGCAAGCACCACTGCTGAGGTTACTGCCTTTTCTTAAGACAGTTGATATTACGGTTTCAATAAATTAACCTTAAATGGCACTTGCTTTTTTATTAACTGAGTGAACAAAACATGAGGAACACCTTCCTAATATTGAGTTGCACCCCCTTTTGCCCTCAGAACAGCCTCAATTCATCGTGGCATGGACTCTACAAGGTGTCTAAAGCATTCCGAAGGGATGCTGGCCCATGTTGAATCCAATGCTGCCCACAGTTGTCAAGTTGGCTGGATGTCGTTTGGGTGGTGGACCATTCTTGATACACACAGGAAACTGTTGAGCATGAAAAACCCAGCAGCATTGCAATTCTTGACACACTCAAACCAGTGTGTCTGGCACCTACAGTGAGGGAAAAAAGTATTTTATCCCCTGCTGATTTTGTACGTTTGCCCACTGACAAAGAAATGATCAGTCTATAATTTTAATGGTAGGTTTATTTGAACAGTGAGAGACAGAATAACATCAAAGAAATCCAGAAAAACGCATGTCAAAAATGTTATAAATTGATTTGCATTTTAATGAGGGAAATAAGTATTTGATCCCCTCTCAATAAGAAAGATTTCTGGCTCCCAGGTGTCTTTTATACAGGTAACGAGCTGAGATTAGGAGCACACTCTTAAAGGGAGTGTTCCTAATCTCAGTTTGTTACCTGTATAAAAGACACCTGTCCACAGAAGCAATCAATCAATCAGATTCCAAACTCTCCACCATGGCCAAGACCAAAGAGCTCTCCAAGGATGTCAGGGACAAGATTGTAGACTTACACAAGGCTGGAATGGGCTACAAGACCATCACCAAGCAGCTTGGTAGAGAAGGTGACAACAGTTGGTGTGATTATTCGCAAATGGAAGAAACACAAAATAACTGTCAATCTCCCTCGGCCTGGGGCTCCATGCAAGATCTCACCTCGTGGAGTTGCAATGATCATGAGAACGGTGAGGAATCAGCCCAGAACTACACGGGAGGATCTTGTCAATGATCTCAAGGCAGCTGGGACCATAGTCACCAAGAAAACAATTGGTAACACACTACGCCGTGAAGAACTGAAATCCTGCAGCACCCGCAAGGTCCCCCTGCTCAAGAAAGCACATATACAGGGCCGTCTGAAGTTTGCCAATGAACATCTGAATGATTCAGAGAAGAACTGGGTGAAAGTGTTGTGGTCAGATGAGACCAAAATCGAGCTCTTTGGCATCAACTCAACTCGCCATGGTTGGAGGAGGAGGAATGCTGCCTATGACCCCAAGAACACCATCCCCACCGTCAATCATGGATGTGGAAACATTATGCTTTGGGGGTGTTTTTCTGCTAAGGGGACAGGACAACTTCACCGCATCAAAGGGACGATGGACGGGGCCATGTACTGTCAAATCTTGGGTGAGAACCTCCTTCCCTCAACCAGGGCATTGAAAATGGGTCGTGGATGGGTATTCCAGCATGACAATGACCCAAAACACATGGCCAAGGCAACAAAGGAGTCAAGAAGCAGCACAATCAAGAAGCAGCACATTAAGGTCCTGGAGTGGCCTAGCCAGTCTCCAGACCTTAATCCCATAGAACATATGTGGAGGGAGCTGAAGGTTTGAGTTGCCAAATGTCAGCCTCGAAACCTTAATGACTTGGAGAAGATCTGCAAAGAGGAGTGGGACAAAATCCCTCCTGAGATGTTTGCAAACCTAGTGGCCAACTACAAGACACATCTGACCTCTGTGATTGGCAACAAGGGTTTTGCCACCAAGTACTAAGTCATGTTTTGCAGAGGGGTCAAATACTTATTTCCCTCATTAAAATGCAAAACAATTAATAACATTTTTGACATGTGTTTTTCTTGATTTTTTTGTTGTTATTCTGTCTCTCACTGTTCAAATAAACCTACCATTAAAATTATAGACTGATCATGTCTTTGTCAGTGGGCAAACGTACAAAATAAGCAGGGGATCAAATATTTTTTTCCCCTCACTGTACTACCATACCCCATTCAAAGGCACTTAAATATTTTGTCTTGCCCATTCACCCTCTGAATGGCACACATACACAATCCATGTCTCAGTTGTCACAAGGCTACTTTAACCTGTCTCTTCCCCTTCATCTACACTGATTGAAGTGGATTGAACAGGTGACATCGATAAGGTTTCACCTGGATTCACCTGGTCAGTCTATGTCAAGGAAAGAGCAGGTGTTCCAGGTGTTTTGTGCACTCAGTTTATCTGGGGCAATTTAGCATTTAGGGTGTGTTATCTATAATGGTTATGATAAATTGTCGTGCACTGTTGGCATAGGCCTATAGATAAATGCATACATATTCCTTTCCAGTGCAGGCCTTGTGTTCTAAATTTGTTTTTGTTTTTTTGAGTACTCGAGGACTCAAGGAAAAATCATGCGAGTACTTGATCAGTCAAAAAATGTCAAATGCCCATCCCTAGAGTACACAATGATGTGTGTGAGGGTGCGTTACAAAGTTGTGTGTGTATGACTAGAGGTGTGTATGTGAGTGTGTGACACTTGCATGAAAAACACCCTGAATTTCATCACTTCCTCTGAAGATCTTCTAAAGAAGTACTGCTCCTCCTCTCTCTCCTCTCTCTTCCCCTCTTCCCTCTTTCCTGTAATTTCTCTTTCATTTCCGTCATGATGAGCCTCTGTTTGACAGGTTCCCTGGGGAGCTGTCTAGACTCTGGTGACTTACAGTTGGTGACGGCCGTGTGTGTATGTGTGACAGGAAGGGGGACAGGGACGGGGGTAATTTTCCCATTGTCGTGGGGCTCCTACAGGGGTTTGGTTCGAGGTAGGGGGTAAATGACGACAATTAGAACCGTTTGGGGAAGCAGAAAGGGGGGCTGAACGATCTGAGACCCGCCCACCTGTTTCCCTTTTCCCTAGTCACTGAAGTATGCAATATCTGCTGCGGTGTCTCCTCTTTCTCTCTCCTCCCTCTACCTCTCCTCCCTCTCTCTCTGCCTCTCTCCTCCATCTCTCCTCCCTCTACCTCTCCTCCCTCTCTCTCTCTCTCCCTCTCTATCCATCCTCGCGCTCTTTCCACTGCAGATGCAAAGTGAGCCTAAGAAGCTAGTCTGAGGGTGTAACACCTGTGTTTTCTCACAGACTAGGAGTACTTTTTTTCCTTCCAAATACCGTTAATTGCCTTTGAATTCAATAGTGTTGGATTGCTGCCCGCAATTCGGGGCGTTCCTGCATGTGGGCATTTCCTTCGAGCATCCCATTGGTTCCTGCATGACCCCCCCCCCTCCACCACTCGAGTGCTTGTGTGACACTTGATATTCAAGATTTTCCCTTATTGTCTATGCGATTAAATTATTATCTGAGTTTTTGCGGGGGCGACGGACACTAGCTAGCTGATAAGTTAGCACACAGTGTCCTTCGCGCCTGCCTGCCAAACACCTGCCCTTGCCGTCGTTAACAGAACTGCGGGAAAACTGTCCCTGACAGGCAGGGGCGAAGGACACCATCTACCGGTGTCCTAGCTATCGCTAGCTTGTTACCCATCCTGCCTGCTGTATACTGGAGTCCTAGCTAGCTAACTAGCTAGCACCCAGTGTCCTAAAAGCCTGCCGAACAACTGCCCTTGCCCTCATTAACAGAACTGTGGGAAAACAGTGCCTGACAGACGGGGTGAAGTACACTGTATACCGGTGTGCTAGCTAACTACCTATCCCACCTGCTGTGTACTGGAGTCCTAGCTTGCTAACTAGCTAGCTATTACCCAGTGTGCTAAATGCCTGCCGAACATCTGCCCTCATTAACAGAACTGCGTGAAAGCAGTGCCCGACAGGTGGGGGCAAAGGACACTGTCTACCGTTGTCCTAGCTAGCTACCGTTGTCGCCCCTGACTCTTTTTCTGTGGGTTTATCGGTGGTTGGCATCCAACATTATGGTGCATTACTGCCACCTACTGTCCTGGAGAACCCCTGCCTGTGGACCGGAGTCCTAGCTTAGAAATGGACCAATAGAGGTACAAAGAGGAACGCCCCGAATTGCAGACCGCAATTACACCCTTCTCTTTGAATTCAACCGAATGCACTGTTGATGAGCTTGATGTATAGAGGCTTCTCCATCACTAGGGGCAGAGTAGAGTAGCTCCTAGGAGGAGTTTGAGAAAGAAAATGGTTGAAAGAAAGGAGTGTAAGGGCAAGAAGGATTCAGCGTCTCGGCTTCTTCTGACACTAATTAGCTCACTCCCACATGTCCTCTCCTCTCCTCCATCTTCTTGTCTTTCCTCCTCTCACTCAGACAGTCCCATTCACTTCAGCCCACTTGACAGTGTTGCTGTGATTCTCTGTCTCAGCACTTGACATGAGCCTGTGATAGCAACCATCTTTCTCTCTTTCTCTCTCTTTCTCTCTTTCTCTCTTTCTCTCCCTCTCTCTCTCTCTCTCTCTCTCTCTCTCTCTCTCTCTCTCTCTCTCTCTCTCTCTCTCTCTCTCTCTCTCTCTCTCTCTCTCTCTCTCTCTCTCTATCTCTCTCTCAGTTCAATTCAATGGGCTTCATTGTAGAATATACAATAAACAAAAAGGGAAATAAACGGGAAATAAACAATCAGAAATTAACAGTAAACATTACTCACTCTCTCGCTATCTCTCTCTCTCAATTCAATTCAATTCAATTCAAAGGGCTTTATTGGCATGGGAAATATATAATAAACAAAAGTGAAATAAACAATTACACTCACAAAATATTATGGCTATGTACAGTGTTGTCACAGTTTGAAAATAGTTAAAGTACAAAAGGGAAAATAAAAAAACAGAAATATGGGTTGTATATATAATGGTTTTTGTTCTTCACTGTTTGCCATTTTCTTGTGGCAACAGGTCACAAATCTTGCTGCTGTGATGGCACACTGTGGTATTTCACCTAATATATATGGGAGTTTAACAAAATTGGATTTGTTTTCAAATTCTTTGTGGGTCTGTGTAATCTGAGGGAAATATGTTTATCTGTTATGTCTGAATACTTACGTAAATAAGGTATTTATGTTTTTTATATTTAATACATTTGCAAAAATGTCTAAAAACCAGTTTTCGCTTTGTCATTATGGGGTATTGTGTGTAGAGTGATGAAGATAAAAAAATATATATATATTTTAGAATAAGGCTGTAACGTAACAAAATGTGGAAAAAGTCAAGGGGCCTGAATAGTTTCCGAAGGCACTGTATGGCTCATCAGGCTCAGGTTGGGTCTTATTTGGTTGGGTCTAATTGTGTTGCTGTCCTGGGGCTCTGTGGGGTCTGTTTGTGAACAGAGACCCAGGACCAGCTTGCTTAGGGGACTCTTCTCTTGGTAATCTCTCTGTAGGTGATGGCTTTGTTATGGAAGGTTTGGGAATCGCTTCCTTTTAGGTGGTTGTAGAATTTAACGTCTCTTTTCTGGATTTTGATAATTAGCCGGTATTGTCCTAATTCTGCCCTGCATGCATTATATATATTTTTTTCGTTGTACACAGAGGATGGTTTTGCAGAATTATGCATGTAGAGTTTCAATTTTGTGTTTTTCCAATTTTGTGAATTCTTGGTTGGTGAGCGGACCCCAGACCTCACAACTATAAAGGGCAATGGGTTTCTTTAACTTATTCAAATATTTTTGCCAGATCCTAATTGGAATGTCATATTTGATGTTCCTTTTGATGGCATAGAAGGCCCTTCTTGCCTTGTCTCTCAAATCGTTCACAGCGTTGTGGAAGTTACCTGTTGTGCTGATGTTTAGGCCGAGGTATGTATTGTTTTTTGTGTGATCTAGGGCGACTGTGTCTAGATGGAATTTGTATTTGTGGTCCTGGCAACTGGACCTTTTTTGGAACACCATTATTTTTGTCTTACTGAGATTCACTGTCACGGCCCAGGTTTGACAGAATTTGTGCTGAAGATCTAGGTGCTGCTGTAGGCCCTCCTTGGTTGGGGACAGAAGCACCAGATCATCAGCAAACAGTAGACATTTGACTTCAGATTCTCTCTCTCTCCCCCTCCCTCTCTCTCCCTCTCTCTCTTTCGATCTCTAAGACTAGAATAGTGTCCTGTGGTGTTGGTTGCGGTCAGATGTGATTGGTAAATTAAATTACAGTGTGCTCTCTTTCTACCCCCTCCCTCTCTCTCCTAATGTCTCTTTAAAACGACTGCCTTCTTATACCTAACTCCAGAATAGAGGTCTATGTAGTTGGTTGCGGTCAGGTGCAGAGGAGGTGAATTGATGTTAAATTCACTGTTATATGAGCTTTGCTCTTTGAGTTAGTTCTCCGTTCCCTAGACGGTGAGAACACACACACACACACGCACACACACACCTCAGAGTCTGCCGGAACGAGCAGTTAATTTCCTCACTACCACACTGCAAGGGGCCCTAGTCTGTCTCTGTCAAGTCTCCACGCTTGATTATCAACTCTCACTTCACTCTCTACTCTCTACACCACTCCACTCAACTTCCTGATTGAGACTGGAGCGGCCAATCAGGTCCTTGACAGCACATATGGGTTAACTGAGCAGTGTGGGTGAGGAGGACAGAACCAGTATCCTTATTGAAAATCATCATGTGTTAATAGCCAATGTCAATGTATTTAATCCATTTTGAATTCAGGCTGTAACATAACAAAATGTGGAAGTCAAGGGGTATGAATACTTTCTAAAGGCACTGTATATGAGTTAGTGTGAGTGTGTGTGCGTATGTGTGTGTATGCGTATGCGTGTGTGCAAACACACACACACACAATATGTGCCACGTATGTGTTATTTGAAGCACAGCTCTGTATATATGTTTGCATCATTTCTCTCTCTCTGACTCTAAAGTAACTTCACAACATTTCATTTAACTGAAGCCTATGGCGAAGAGAACCAACCACATGATTGCTTTCTGAAAACAATCTAAAGGAAAATAATAGATCCATTTGATAAAAAATAAATATTTGTCCTGTGTATGTAGAGAAAAGAGAGTGGAGAGCCTGGGTCTAATGTTTGTATCCTACTCTGAAAGCTGAGTTTTATATTATTGGCTATTTTTGAAGGATAAAGAAGTTTCCCATTTCCACCCATTAGCCCAGATATATAATGTCTTGTCTAAAAGGTTTATAGCTGGGAGCTGTGCTAAATTATCCTAATCAACCATAAGCCAATGTTTGGTCTCTTCCAGGGATGTTTGTTTCTCTTCTGGTTCCCGTCTGGCGCTCATTCCCTTATTGCACCCCCTTCCTAACGATTGGTTAGTTTCACTGGCTCAGAATTCCAACTCCAATAGATGAGAGAGAGAGAGAGAGAGAGAGAGAGAGAGAGAGAGAGAGAGAGAGAGAGAGAGAGAGAGAGAGAGAGAGAGAGAGAGAGAGAGAGAGGAGAGAGAGAGAGAGAGAGAGAGAGAGAGAGAGAGAGAGAGAGAGAGAGAGAGAGAGAGAGAGAGAGAGAGAGAGAGAGAGAGAGAGAGAGGAGGAGAGATAGAGAGAGGATTATGTGTTGTGTAATGTGTCTTAGAGTAAAAAAGGGAGAC